>NC_056595.1:17910115-18025115 GCF_018340385.1 Cyprinus carpio
TATTAAAAGTCAAATATAAAAAAATTAAACCTGCGAACAGAGGGTTAGACTGTGAAGATTTAGGAAAAGAAACAATGCCTATATGTTATTGAATTTGTGGAAATTCTTAAACACCCGGCAAACCAGAACAAAGCCGCGTAAATAAAGGCTATGGGCTCGAACGGCATCCAGAGGCATGCTCGCGATCTAACATTTCCTATTATTCCTCTAATAAACAAAGCTTTTATACCACACTTGTCATAACCAGAGCTTATAATTTGTAAATAAATAATTGCTGGATTCAAAACAGCGATTAATAGGCGCTGTGACCGACACAATACGTTTTCCTGGAGCATTCAGTGATGTCACTAAACGGTGACACCGAGCATCGTTCGCAAGTTTCTGCATGGACCTACAGTATAGGGTAAGGGTTCTCAAGCCCTGGGACAAAATGGGATGCTTTAAGGAAAATGTATAGCCTATCTAGCCTAAGTAATAGGTCCAACATAAAAATAACAATTTGTTTTCATAATTGTTTTTTGTTTTTTAAATATGCGAAATATATCTGACTTAAATAATTAAGATAGGCTAACGGATTTAAAACAGAAGTGTGGCTGCGCTGCATAAGTTCACTGAAAGAAAAGAAAAAGGATGACAACGCATTCTGTTTGTTTGCTTTATTTTACAAGAGCGCAAACCTGTTTTTATTGTGTGTGCGCACAAATGAAAGGAAACACTTTTGCGGAAAATGTTTTTTTTTTTTTTTTTTTTTCATGTCTCAGCTGTTTCGATCGCGCCGGAGCCTGCTGCACACTTATATTCTAGCGATTCAAACTTACATCGCAGTCTGTTCATTATCAAAATAAAATAGTCAACTAAACATATAAAAGGTTACACTGGTCAGTTTAAATAGACCGTAGTATACCGGCTCACTCTGCTGTTATGCCAAGGACGTTTTTGCTCATAAGAGGATCATCTTTTCCGTCTATAGCCTATGCGAATGCGTGTAAAGTACAAGCCTAGTTTACATTATAAATAATAGTTTAACATTCAAATACATTGCGAATATGGAAACATTTCGATTTCTGCCGAAAGAGACATGAGCAATAACCTCCAAATAAATCTAGCCAAAGCCGCGCTCGCTTGTCCTTGTCTGCACGCATGCTCTGTCACGATCTGATGCACTGTATGCCGGATTTTTAAAAACAAATAGGCCTAACGGAACGCAAAAATTAAAAATCTGACATTTTCTAGGACAGAGTCCAGCAGGATCAAATTAATGTGAGCAGCAGTGTTTTGGTGCAGCAGCGCCGATGTAAGCAGTTCACTTAATGTGCAGCACAGACACACGCGCGCCACTTACGTTTGGGATAATTTCATTTTAAATACCATAATGTCAGTTGAAAACATTGCAATTGTGTTTTAAAATACAACAACGAGCACCACAAAACCATTTAAAGAGGTGCGTTCAGCGGTCTCCGTGCAGGGAAACAGTCAACAAAGTAAAATGACCTCAAACGTATGGCGCGCTCTCTTCATTTTATCAAATGATCATAATCACATCTATTCATTTTACAGTTCTGCTACTAGCATTTTATTCAGACTAAAACCCCTTTAATTCAAGTGAGAAGCGTGTGTGTGTGTGTGGCTTTTGCACATCCTGTCATGTCGGTGACTGCGTGGATGCAATAGACACATTTTGCAGCATTATGGTTAACGATTAATCGATTAATTGATCGTTAATTTAAACGACGATCGATCATGGAAATAATCGAAATTTGACATCCCTAATTCTTATGCTCATCAGGGCTGCATTTATTGTTAATGAAGATAGCACATTAGAATGCCATGGTAAGCATAAAAAAACTTATTTGGAGCAAAATCAGTATAAAAAAATTAACATTTTAAATTAAAAATGAAATATCCATATATCTACAAATGTTCTATTTTTTTTTTTTTTTTAGCTCCAGCAGCTTATATTTTTAAAGTGGCAGAACCTGTATTTTAATTAGATGCAACATTCGAGACTCACACATACATGCAAATTCACACTTTTCAGCTGAAACTAGATCTGTGAATGACAACTTTATATTCCCACTTTGAAAGTTTTGAGGAAGTTAAAATGACAAGATAGAAGGTTACAAAGAAAAGTTCTTGTTTAAAAAAAGAGGGAATTTCATAGTTGTTTCCAGAGAAAAGTCTCCAGATAGTCTCCAGATAACAATACCGCCCCCCCCCAGCCCTACCTTTGTCTTTAGTAAGGGCCAGTGACATGCAAACCTCAAAACCTCTAAGTTGTGTTTTTACTTCTTTGGTTTTACCTTTTTTCTCAAGACACTCATAATAAGAGCCCTATTCTCATTAGGAGCCCCAGGGGCACAATAAAAGTCAATAAATGTAATTTATGAGCATAATATGATTGTTTCTCTGAAACACCGAGTGGTTTTATATGCTCTCTTGAGCTGGCCCTCAGATGGGTCTAAATATGTTCGGCCGCTGGGACTCTCTAAAGTCACAACTGCTGAGTTGGCAAATCCTTCTTTACAAAGAGACCCAATGGAGGGTGGTGGTGCTGACCACATGCTCCACTGCAAGTAAATGTCTTCAGAGTATCACTTATCTTTATGTTACTGGGCAAAGACAGCAGCAAAGCTCACCACAGAGGAAATTAGCCTGGCAGTTTGCATTCAAATACAGATGAAGACACCAAGCCAAGTGTGCAAAGTGTTAACATTTTTATCATTAAATACCAGGAAGACCTTAGATTATTAAAGTATAACAGACAGCAAATTATGTTATGCTACAGTCAAACTTATGTTTCACGTGCCGACAAATCTGTGTTTGAGATATAACATGAAAAAAAAAAAAATAATAATAATACATAGCAAAATGTTGACATGCTACACTACCTCTAATTGAAAAAAGCTACATGGTTCTGAAAACAGCTAAACTACTAGCATACGATTGAAAAAGTAGTTAATTAAGAAACATCACTACTTTTAGCTCCCTAATAGTGTATTGTACTACACACACTAACAATGAAACATTCGCACACTAAAATACCCCTGATACTTTCTGCAAGCAGCTAATGAAGACTGACCCAGAGCTGGTCATCCACGCCAGGTGGGTTCTTCTTGACGAAGGCACCATAGTAAGTGGCGATGTTTCGATGGTGGGAGTATTTTTTCAGCATGTTGATCTCAGCTTTAATCTCCTCCTCCTCATCCTGTCAAATAAAACAGACAACACTTGAGACTGAGCAGGAAAATACCATGTTTCTTGGTCTGTGAGTGAGTCATTGTCAGGAAACTATTCTACAGTATGACTTACTACTGCACATAATTAACAGTGAAGTACGTCATTTATATTACTTAGTAAATTATGTCATTGTTATTTTTCCAAGTTGAGTGTGTAATTTCTGTGCCACCAGCAACAAAAAATTGGGGGGAAAATTGTTGTTTTCAAACAGGTTTCATTAGAAACACTTCATCCATCTGTTACTGGTCAGGCCAAACAGATTGCCCCACCCCAAACTAAAGCTATTGGTTGAGAGTGTTGCTATGTCAAGCTGGTCAGAACAATCAAAGAAACAAAGCAAGGGTTTGACAGCCCCAGTGGAGGAGAACCAAATTACAAACTGTTATGGCATGCATAATATTGTGATTTTATACTGAAAGGGATTTTAACAAAATCAGAATATTAGGATATTTTAATGTCACATTTACATTTAAATGGGTTATGTAGATTTTTTTTAGTTAAATGAAAAAAATTAATATATTATATAATATTTTAATTTAACATTCAATAAATTTGGGTACAGGAGGATTTTTTTTTTATTTTAAAGAAATTCTAATTTTTATTCAGCAAGGATGCAAAAGTAAACCTGAAGACATCTAAAATTAGTTATTTCTTATAAATGTCTTTCTATACATGAAACAAACCTGAAATAGTAAGAAATGTATCTTGATCTCCATATCAGCATATCAGAATAATTTCTGAAGGATCATGTGACACTGAGGACTGGAGGAATGATGCTGAAAATTCAGCTTTGCATCAAACTTTTTAAAATGCATTAAAATAGAAAACTAATTTAAAATTGCAATTAACTTTTTAAATGTATTTTTATCAAATAAATGCAGCCTTGGTGAGCATAAGATACTTCCAAAAACATTAAAAAAATTTAATGACCCCATGATTTTTAACATTAGTATATTATTATCATTAATATGTTAATATTTTTTCTATTAATAATAACGTTAATAACATATTTTAAAATATTATTTGCTTAATGCATTGTCCAGGAATCAGATATGGAAATCCCATAACAGTTGACTAATAATCTGAATATTGAGGGAGTGATGCGTGTCTTTATGGTGGTCTTTCAATGAATATGGAGGTTACACCCCTGGTACCCAGTACCCATAGCCATGTATAGGTAAATGCACATTTGAGCACTCCAGACACATCGGCACGTCGCCCATCTTGGAACGTCACTCACAAAAAAAAAACCCAATGAGTTTCAAGACGCCAAAACATTGCGCAACCTCTGGTTGTAAACAAAATTTAATTACTGGAGAAACTTGAGACACTGGAGAAGCATTACCTCAATATTACTGTTATCTTTTAAATGTCATGTTAGCTTCGTCTTGTTGTATTGCACTTGGTACTGTTTGCCTCAAATTACATTTACATTGTTTGCGTTTAAATAACATCAGGCAAAAAGTGAAGAGTGAATGTGTAAAAGTGAAACCGACATGGAGAGAAACTTACCCCTGTGACATCCATGACCTTGATTGCAGCAAGCTGGCCAGTCTTGACATGACGTCCCTGAAGAGAGAAAGATAAGAGCGAAGAAATATCATTCATGAGTATCATACAAACATCATACTAGCATTATTGAACATGTGGTCATGAGATGTATCTGTAGCAGAAGAACAGGTGGACGCAAGCCTCCCTGGCATGCGGCACCATTACGTAACAGCATAGAAAAACACACACACACACACACATACATCCTAGAATGATTGAAACAGATCCAAAAACCTGTGTGAATCATCTCAGGTTCTTGGCTGTACCATTTCGTGTTTGTGAATGTGTGTGTGTTACAGTGCCACCAGATGACAACTCTGTTTGGGTTGGACGAATCTCCAAAAGCGTTATGCAACCAAAGGAATGTGGAAATGGAAATCACTGTCCTGGGTCTCCCCCAATTCCCTCCTGTTTACCTGTCAAGCTCCTCACTTCCCTCGAGCTCAATTTTATTTCAGAACCAGATACGAGCGAAACAGACACTGCGGACGCAGATCATCTGCACGGCAGCAGATCGGAGCAGAAGTGCGTTCATCTGAACGGCAGAATCACCCAGTGTGTGCTCTTCAGAATGAATTATGCACACTTCATCTCCTCACCCAACACGCTCCCACCGTTTTGATTCTAACCAGAGGAGATGTTTCGGTGAGAGAAAAAGGGGAAGAGCGAAAAAGGTGGGAAAGAGAGGAGGACATGAGGAAAGAGCGGCATACAAGTCCCACCAGTGCTCATTAACAACTTCAACCGCTACTGGAAAGTATTAACGAGTGGAGAAACCCAGACAGACCACATGGCTATATAAAATCAACATTGTCAATGAGAAAATCACTGAGTTGGGACCTTAACATTTTATTAAACACAGAGGAAGTTCAAAATAGGGCTCACATCATTTGATCCCATTTTGAGCATCTAATAACTATTTTGAGCACCTAATAACAAATTTTTACTAGTGGTCAACCAAACAGGCTATATCAACCAAAATGCCAATGTTTGTCTTTATTATTGGCATCATCTGATAAGTGTTGGAAGCGAAACTTCATCATCATATTATTAAATATTAATTTATAGCATCATGTTTTATTTCCTATCTTTAAATATAATTTATACCTGCTTTATATCAGCCATCCTGCTCAAAGACAGAGGTTCCCAAACCTTTTTTGGCAGTTAAATCCTTTGGACATAAAATATTTACTTAAAGCACCCCAAGATTTTAAGTTAATATTTAAATAATTTAATAAAAATGAAAAGCTGTAAACTTCTGTCCACAAAAATTTAGGAAATTGTGCAAACGTGAAAGAAAGAAAAAAAAAGTGAACAGAGCACACATTGTTTCCAAATGCAAACAAGGCATTATGAGCTGTACCCGTGAATTTCAGCTTTATTTTGACTAATTTGTTTATTTTAATGTTACATTCGATTTAGCTTATTATTAGCTATTCATCATCAACTCACAAACACCCTGCAGTTTCCTCATAAATCTTGTTTGAGAAACCAAAGAAACTGGCATCAGCCATAAATAAAAATCCACATTAATTTTTATATTATTTTGGAGAATCTGTCAGTGGTTCTTGCCGTGCTATGTGCTTTAGGTGGTTGATATGCAGTTTCTAAAGTGGTCTAAGTGAATTCACAAGGGTGTTATGAGTGGTCGCTTTCGGTAACTTGATATGGCTTGGTAGTTTGGTGCTTGAACTGGAAAAACATGCTGACTGGACAAAAATTTTGGCTAATTTGAATACATCAGACAGAACAAATGAGCAAATCATCATAATAATACATCCAAGAAATCGTAATAAAGTATTCTGGTGGCATATTAGTGAATCAGATGTGTGAACGTGGTGAACGGGTGCATGCATGATGGATTTGTGCCCTACAGCTCCACGTCTCTCCTGATGAGGAGATTCACAGGGCAGACTGTTAACTGGAAAAACCATCTGGCATCCTGACAGAGATTAACTGATTAACTGTGCATTGACGTACTGTACAAGAGAAAACTGTCCCCAATTGCCATAAGCCATGAAAAAAGCAAGACGTAAAAGTGCAGACTGTGCAGTATTACTGATAAATATACTATACTATACTCAGAATGGAAAATTAACATACTGTACATATATCCCAAACACTGTGCAATATTTTTAGAAACAATATGCAAAACAGTAAGCAAAATTCAACAGAAAGTGTTTCAAACTGTCATTTCATGTTTAACTTAGCTGTATTTATCAAAATAACTAATTATTATTAAAATGATAACTGCAGTTTTTATATATATATATATAACACATTTAAACAGTGAAGATGATCGAATTTTAATGTAAAAATGTCTTAAATTTTGACTGTCTAGTCAAGTAAATTTTACTTAAGAAGGTAGATGAGATTTTAATACCACGTCAGAAGCTGATGCTATTCTCATGGCAAGAGATTGCAAACAATGGTTGAGATTTCTAAAATAAAATAAAATAAAATAAAATATATTTTTTTAAATATGCATATGATAAAAATTTCAAAAAAAAAATTCTGGTGAGACCCTTATTAAAATTAAAGAAGCGAATAAAGAAAGAGATATTAAAAATGGAAATGAATGATCAAGTTGAGTGCTATGCATCATGGGATACAGTATCCCATAAAGTTCACTCTGCTGTATACTGCACATCTGCACTGGGTAATCTAGGTGTTTCACACAGAAAACATATGCATACTGTAATTGGTCTGGTACGCATACAGTATACTGCAAAAATAGAAAATATGGTACTGAACAAAACCATTTCACGATTTCAACATTACATGATTTCAACAAAGCTTTGTCATATTCATCCTCTTCACCAAACAGATAAGCACACTATGCAGTCACAGAACCTTTCTAATCTAGACTGGCAGCTGAAATGCATACGGCGGTCTGTTCCCATTATATCTGAAATGACTGTAAATGGCTATCGGAGGGCTTGCAGTAGTAATGCATTGTAACTGTAGCCGCAAAATGCTGCGAGAAAGACATTGCTGTGTGGTTTCATCATCGCGGCTGCTATTGGCTCTCCAGTTGTGAAAAATGAGACAGTATCTGCTGGAGGGTAGGGAAACCAAACAACGGTGATGACAGACATATATAAATGTCTTTGTAGAAGTCATGAAAACGGAACAGTTGTTATTGTACAATCAGGATCAGGAAGTCATTTGTCTCTGCGAGCCTGGTGTATGTTTGTACCGCTTAACGGTAGACACAGGGTGCCGATGTGAAAAAAAAGTGCACAACACACCACTTCCTCCTCTGTAGCCTAGCAACAAGCCTGGTAGGCGGAGGAGGTTTGTGATTTTCACACTCTTCTACAGACAGCTCCTCTTGTTCCTGAGACATGTGACCTAGGGTGACCCTCTCAGCTCAGTCTCTGAGAGAGCTTTGGAGGGGCCAGAATCTCTTCACTCATCTTCCATTCAGCGAACAGCCTTCAAAAGACCACATGCCCTGCAGTCACTTATGGAATGCAGGAAGTTGGTGTTTTATTTAGAACCTCATTGTGGAAGCTTCCTTATTTAACCGTAAATATCTCATCATGTATGGGTGAGAAGAACATACAAAGCCTTCACTAATAATGTGGACTTAGGTTTCTGGGTGCTTTATTGTAAAACATTTGTTGGTACAGTGCTAGGGTGTTGTGGGTGGTTTCCAGGGAGTTGGCATGTCGTTGCTAAGGTGTTTTGAATTAGGGATGTGCAAAACGAAGTTAATGGGTTGCCTGAACGACTGAGGACTGAGGGTAGTTAATGTGTTTTTTGTACGACATTGGATTGGTTATTTTGTTTTTGTGTCTTTTTTTATTTTGTTTTTTTTTTTGTGTGTATTTTTTTTTTTAATTATGTATGTATTTGTTTTAGTTGTAGTTATTTTAGTAAGTTAAACTAACTTACAACTAGCTGAAATAAAAGTGAAATAAGATTTTTCTTATAAGTAACTTACAATCAAATGCAGTTTATTTTATTTCAAGTAACAAAAAAAAAAAGTTTTTGGTTTATTTATGGTTTTAACAACCCTGGATGACAAACTACTTGACTTTCAAGTTGTTACAAACATAAATTCACTCAGAAATATGCGTCTCATTGGTAGGAGATGCAGAACAAATTAAAATCAGCTCAAAATATCAAATATGTACACTCTCAGAAAAATAAAAAGGTACACCTTTGTACCTTATTTACTCCTAACGAGTGCATATTAGTACCTTAAAGGTACATATTAGTAGCTCAAGTGCACATATTAGTACCTAAATAGTATATATTTTTACCTTCTGAAAAGGCATCAAACCACTGACACTGTACCTTTTTTCTGAGTGTGTATGATATCCTCCGACTGAATGGAATTGTAAGTCTGAAGCTAAAAAAAAAAAATCTAGCCTACATGATTTTCTCAATTCAAATCTGCAGACTGGTTCTGACCTTTGGCAACCAGTGCAAACTCGTACAGACTGTAAATCGGGGCAAAAATCTGGGCAAACGTTGTATAGTATTTCAGCCTGAAACAGTGTTCAACAAAATCTAACAGAATGCTGGGGTCTTGAGTCATACTTAAAACCTGAACTATTTTTAACTTGACATGCAGTCTCAAAAATGCAACGCTCAAAGGCCAAATATGTCTGTCTGAATGTGTGTGGCTGTAGTGATGGTGCTTTAAAGGAGATGGACCTAAAACCTAAAACACTGCTGCTAAAAACAATCAAAAAAGAAAAAGATAAACTTGTCACCTCACACACCTAACAAGCCACATAATCTTTCTCAGGTATAATTCAAGTACAGGAAGTTACATGACAGAATTCCAATTCGCAGAAAAGGAAAATTCTGTCAGTTTATTCCATGCAAAACAAAAGGAGATATTTAGCAGAATGTCAAAGCTGCATTATAAGTGAATACAATGACTATGACTGTGAAGCAAAAATCATGAAATAATACACCTGTCATATTAACCAAAATTGATGATGCGTTTCCAGCAGCGTGAACATGCTTCAAAAGCCTCCTTTTGTGTTCTACAAAAAGTCAGGCTGGTTTGGGCGAGTAAATGCCAACTTTACTTTTTTTGTGAAATATCCCTTTAAAACGTAATTTTAGGGGTTTGTCATCATAGTGATGCTTTCCTAAAATCTTAAAAAGAGCCTGAAAAGAAAACTCACAAGCTTTGATAAAAGTGCCTACATTACTATCTTTCTCCTTCATAGCAGATTTCTCTCAAAAGCAGTGTCATGTGAGTGGGAGAAGAGCGGCCCCAACGCAGCACATCCTGACCCAGAACCTATTTCTTCTAATAAAGGACATATTTTTAATGGCTTTCTGGATCTCCCAAGATGAGGGCTGTGTGGGATTTTCTGCAGGGACTCAGAGCAAATCAAACTCCTGAATTTCCTTGAAGTCGGCATGAAATGAAAGTTCACCAATTATATTTTCTAAATGACTGTTATGGATCTTTTTGTGATTTGTTTCTTTTAGTGCATATTTAAATTATGAATATCCTTAATGTTTGTCTTAATTGCTTTTATTAGTGCTTCTCCAATGAAGCTCGGCTTGGACTAATTAAACTGGCTTGAAGCAAAGCAGGAGTCCGAGAGTTCAATATGAATAAGATCATTCAGCAATCATCTCTCTTTCTTTGCTGACTCAAATAGACAGATCCGGAGGCTGAGTAATGTGAACGTGAGGCGCTTTTTTCAGGAACAAAATTACAGTACAAAAAGCACCATGTTAAGATGAGCTCTGGAAACTCCAGAAGAGTTGCGGAGTCACGCTGCTACAGCCCTAAAGAGTGAAGCAGAAGACATCTTTTTAACAAGACGGAGTCCAAAACAAAAAAGGTTTTGCTACGGACCAGCACATTTGATCTTTTACACAACTTACTATTAAAAAAACTACCCACAATTCATCTAAGATGCTCCAGACTAGGGCTGTGTATCGGCAAGAATCTGGCAATACGATACGTTTCACGATAGAGTCTTGGAATACGATATATTGCGATACACTGCAATACTGTAAGCAAGGGGATATATTGGGATATTTCTTATTTTAGGAATAGGATATATTTTTAGTTTGGCTGTCATTTTTTTAGGAATGCTGTATTTAAGAATTAACTATAAATATGTAAAATTTTTTAATAAGTAAATAGTGGGATGCATTGTTTATTTATTGCAAAATCTGCTTTGTTTATTGACATTAAGTCGATACGGTTGGGTTGGTTTTTTTTTTTATTGCAAAAAGAAGTCCGAGGCTGCATATATTTGATCAAAATACAGTAAAAACAATAATGGCGTCAAATATTACTACAATTTAAAATGTGTTAAAAATGTATTTTATTCCTGTGATGGCAAAGCTGACACGATCATTCAGAAATCATTTTAATACCGTTCATGCTAATTTGATGCTCAAGAAACATTTCTTATTTTCATCAATGTTGAAAACATTTGTGCTGCTTAATAATTTTGTGGAAACTCTGATACATTGTTTTTTTTTCAGGATTCTTTTATAATCAGTGCCTTAAAGGAATAAAAATGAAAGAAATGCGTCATCAATAATCAATGTTCATTCTCTGAGACAAACAAAGCAAAACAATTATCTGAAATGACATTACGAATCCACTAGTTAACTGAATAGATAACAGACGAATACAAAAGATACATTCCACTTAGCCCACAACATTCATAGATAAATAATGACTAATGATTTCACATTAACAAGAAAACAAATAAAAGGGAATTATACATGAAAGAACTCGTATAATGAAGCAATTCAAATCAAAGTCTGCATGCAATCTCATACCAAAAGTCAGGAAAAAAAGTCATGGGTGTCAACAGAAAAACTATTCATCAATACATAAAAACCATGATTCATAATTTCCTTGCCTCTATTATTTCGTTCACACTAATTCAGTCAATCATGGCTGATTGTGACCTGAATGCAGCTTCACCAAAGCCATCAGAATGCCATCGACGAAATGTCTTGTTTGTTTCAAAAACTGCTCAGCTTTCATAAGATATTAAATGAATGCCTGCTGTTTTAAATGATATCAGAATTCTGAAGGATGTCAAGAGCTGGCGCTTTTGAAAAACTCCTACACGTAAATGAGCAAGTGTGTTTTATATTCATTTTTATACATATATTTGGACTGATTAGCCCACGCAAATCCGATGCACAAACACCACAGACTGTGCTCACCAACAGACACAGAAATTTACCTTTACAATGTAGAATAAAAACTAAATGTTGCCAACTGCTACCTGTTTATCCAAACCGTGGTAACCAAGAGGCAGGACAGAGGGAATGTCTGATAAATATGTTTGCCAAGGAAATCATGACTATTACTATTGCTCACAATTGCTCATTCTATTGCTAAGTGTTAAACTTCAGTGAGTAACTCATCCGGTTCAGCTCTCCAGTGTGGAGCTATCGAATGATAAAAATAAATATTTGTTTTAGTAAGTGTAAGTTTTAGTTTGGTTTGATCTAGCTCAGGACTGTTTTGATTAGCATAACCCTATAAGGTATTTTAAGAGAGATTACATTGTGAATAAAATAGTTTGTCCAAAAATAAAACATCCTATCACTTACCTTTATTTTGTTTCTTATAAATATGATTTACAAAAACAGATGTTAGGCAGAATGATGTGCCACTCAGTTACTTTTTCATATAGCTAATTAAACGGTGAATAAGAGAGTTTCTCTGTCATCTCATTTTGTTCACCAAATATATTTATTTGTATAAATTAATTGTATAATTGTAGTTACTTAATATGCCTTTCAAATTTATTTGTTAGAATATGTATAAATATTTTAACTAACTGCAGAAGCTGAATAATGAATAAATGTCTAATAATTGATCCGTTACAAAAATAGATGATTAATCAATTAATCATTATAATTAATCTATGCTAGATTAATCGATTATCAAAATAATCATTTGTTGCTGCCCTAAATTATACTTCAAATGGTTTGGCTTGTTAGAGGTGCACTATTACTTTGCTAAGCGATCTGACTTGCAATTAAAAGATAAGCAATGAAATACTTGCATTAAATGAGTGCTGGACTAATGCTCAGTAGACCCTAGCAACCACACAGAAACACCCTTGCAACTATACAGTATCAATGACCAAGGAACCACACAGAACCCTATAGAAACCGTAAAGTGACCATCCAGAAGACCCTATCAACCACCTAGCAAGACTCTAAAAACATCTCAGAAAACTTTAACATCATGGCAGCATATTGTGTACACTGTAAAAATTACTTTCTGAAGTTGTAAATAACACTATTTCAGTTTTTTCTACTTCAAAATTCACATTTAATTCAATGCGTCACTGTCACTTCTCGTTTCATTGGAATTAATGAATGAAAATTGTTTGTACAGCAAAGATTTTTTTTTCTTCAGTCTAAGAAAGCACCACTAATTTTCTTTCTGGACTGTTACGGAGTAGACAATTGTTTTTCTTTGTTTTGTTTCCTCCTCCTTTTGTTTTTTTCTTCTTTTCTTTTCTTTATCCTTTACAAATTAAAAAATAAAAAATTAAGCAGAAAGACTCCTCTGCCTTTTATATAGCCAATAGGCTTTACTTGTTGGTAGAAGGCAGTTGGAATTGTGGGAAGGACACTCATTCAAAAGAGCATCTGATTGGACAAAAATCTGTGTAGTGCAGGATGAGTAATCAATATTTTTGAATCCAGGAGAAAAAATTAGACATTTAAAATCCCTTTATCAGCAAACAGAGCAGGGTAGATTGCTTAAAATTTGTAGTCTGTTACTGAATCCAAATTACATGACAAAAATTGTAGTTAGTAACGTAATCCATAACATTACACATTTTAAGTAATGTAATCAGACTAATTTAGGGCTGCAACCAATGATTATTTTGATAATCGATTAATAATCTAACGATTATTACAATGATTAATCGACTTATCGTCGATTATTTCACCAATGAATCAGTAGGTTATTTATTACAACGATTAATCGTTTAATGTTTTTTTGTTTTACAATTTCGCGCTCTCGCTGCTGCTTCTGCACCGGATACACATACTGTATTGACACTGCAGACGGAGTACGTGTGAACCTAAGGCAGTAAATATATTTCAGCACCTGAGGCAACGCTACAATGAGCTCTATGAAGAATGCATGGCAAAAAAATAAAAAAGCCCTGGACACAGGTTTTATTTTATTTTATTTTTTTACCATATGTCTCAACATTTTGTTTGACATCTTTACTTAGTGATTATTTTGACTTATGTCTGTTTTTAGAGGCATGTTACAACTTTTGGTAAAGCTCTCATTTTTTTTTTTTTTTTTTTTTTTTTTGGAATTATGTTTCAAATTTATACTGAATGCATTTATGACTGTAAAGCATGTCTGTGTGTGTGTCAAAATCGTGATTAAAATCGAAATCGCAAAATTGATCAAAAAATTGTGATGGAAAGCCCTAATGGAAAGGAAATAAAATAAAGTGCTAAGACATTTTATTTTTGGATAAATTATTTTGTAATCAAAACAGCCCCGATCTAGCTTTAATCTATGCAAAGCAAACTATCACTTTAATGTAATGATTTTTATTTCTTTGTAATTTATTTACTTATTTTTGCATTCAGTAATAAAAATATTCATTATCAGATCATTAGTTAGCTCCACATGGAACAGCTGCTTTATAGCAGAAAATTAAATTGTAATACTAACTGAAAGCAACACTGTGTTCTTTTTTTTCTCCATGTTTAATACTGTAAAGCTGTGTGCTTAAAATCAATCTATTGTATAAAGCGTTATATAAATAAACGTGACGTGACTGGAGTGCTGTTTGCAGAGCTGGTGCAAACTTATCCACATCGCTATGATCAGATGCTTTCTTAACTGCTGTTTTCTCACCCCTGTCATTTATTGTCCGTTATTGACAGTAAAGCATGCAACTAGGGGTGCACGATAAATATCGGCTGATAATTAATGCGCATCTCGTCAGTAATGCCAGTTATCTAATCAGCAGTAAATTTCATCAGGTGCGTGATTTCACATAGAGCAGCTGTTACTACACAAAGCCGTTGTTAACTGACAAGCTGCGCAAATCCACGTTCATTATCAGTGTGGATTTGCGCACTTGTCAGTTAACATAGGGCTGTGTAGTAACAGCTGCTCTATGTGAAATCACACACCTGATGAAATTTACCGCTGATTATATAACCGGTTTTACTGACGAGATGCGCATTAATTATCGGCCATATTTATCATGCACCCATACATGCAACACATATTTATATATTCATCTAAACTCTGCTCTCAGAAGCATCTAGTTCGGCTGCACACAGTGTGTCTTCTCTTGAATTTAATCCAGTTGAAAGCTGAATTATAGTCTTACGCTACAGCGCCATACTGGTCAAATCGCATTATTGCAGGCTCTTACATCAGGTCATATAAGATCAAATATTTTTTTATTGTCGAAAATGTTTGTAATGTCAACTAAACATTTATAGTTGTTATTTTTTTTTAATTTCTATCAATATAAATAAATTTCTTTATAATGAAACAATTTATTTGTTTACCTGCATGTCATGTAAGCATTTTAGAATGGAAATTTTCAAAGACTAAAAAGAATTGGGGAAAATCAATAAATCCCGAATAATTTGTTGCTAATGTGTGAATTTATTTTAATAATAAAAACATTAACAATAAAAAAGTAACTGTAGTCTGATTACGAGTATTTAAAAATGTAATATACTCTAATTATGAGTACTTGATTTTTTTGGAATCTGATTATGTAATCCAGATTACATGAAATCAGTTACTACCCAGCTCTGTCAGCTAAAAGTATCAGTGTTTATGAGTACAATATTATATAAATGGAATTTAAGCTAACATACATGTCACAAAACAAGCTGAAGAACACCATTCTATAACAACTCAGAGACTGCACTCAGAAAACATGGTTATGTACTGAGGAATTCTTGGTAATGGTATGAGCACACAAGTCAGTGATAAGAAATGACAAGTCAATAATAAGAAGTGACAGTACAGTTATGCACCGATTCATCTGACAAATTATCAAATTCCACTGTCGCACATGATTTTTCATCTTTCTCCCTTCTTCACGCCGTTTCTATTTCACTCTCATTAACACATGCTAACTATACACGAAGGGTGCCCGTTTGATTAGAAGAGTTACTCTTTTGCTGTGATGCATCTGTCTCATTTTCCATAAAAAGAAGATAAAATCTATCACAACATTCTTATCATGTGAGAAAGAGGGGGAAAGAAATCTAGCACCTGATAGGATATGACCCCTCCATACACCTTCACAAGTGGGTGACACCTCAGAATCACACCTTCTACTGGTTTTCTCAGTATACTGACTGCACCTGCACAGGGATCTCAATGTCAAGCCCAAAAACTTCTCCAAACTGCGGCTTTTCTCTGAGGACTTTAAAGCGACAATCACAACCACATCCTCTTTCACTTCTTAATTTGTCTAATAATTATGTATGTATGTACAATACATTTCTTAGTCAAATGTTAAAAGGTCAGTTCATCCAGAATTGAAATCTCTCACATAATTTACTCATTTTCATATTATCTCATACCTGTATGACTTTAGTGGAACACAACAGTTGTCGGGTGTAATATTCTGCTATAAAGTTTGGGGTTAGTAAGATTTTCTTCCCCTTTTTTTTTTCAATAAATTAATAATAATAAATAATTTGATGAATTGATTAAAATCGACAAAAAAGAAATTAAAAGCTGTTCTTTTGAACTTCCTTTTGATAAAAAAAAATCCTGAAAAAAAGAGCACCAAATCATCATATTAGAATGATTTCTGAAAGATCATATGACCCTGAAGACTGGAGTAATGATGCTGAAAACTCAGCTTTGCCATCAAAAGAATACAAATTATATTAAATTAGAAAATAGCCATTTAAAAAAAAAATCTCAATCAACCACAAATTTTTGAACAGTAACATACAATACATTTTTAAGCCCCGCACTACATTTGAAGTCTTCTGAAGAAATATTATTGCTTTCTGTGAGGTACAGAGTGAAATATCTACTGAAAGTTTTTGTACAAGCCATCAAAATGTTAAACCACATTTGAATAAATCCAGATGCAAATGAAATTTCACAGCTGCAGTAGAGAAGATGGGATAATTTGAATTAAAGAACTTGGATTTCTGTCTGTTAGCTATCATATGACTTATGATATATGATATTGTGACTTGAAATATAGCATACAAGTTGGCTGGAATAGTTTTACAGTGCTTATTTGTCATTTTAATTAGTTTTTTTTTTCATTGTACAGAAAAGAGAGGTATAAATACTCTACCATTTCCTTTTGTTTCTCACAGAAACATTCAGAATGACATGAGGATGAGTAAATGGCAGTAAATAACAGTATTTTCATTTTTTTGGGGTGAACTATCTTTTAAAAGTATTTCATAATGACAGCGGTTCAGACTGACAGACTGCTCAACTGCTCCTACATCACCGCTCATGGCTTCAGTCTCCAAGCGTCAAATCTGTCACTTTGATTGGTGATCTCTGCATTTACAAAAAAGATCAATAGTATTCTCCTCTCAGCATGCATCAATCATACCCAAATTAGCGGTCTGAATGATGCGAATGAAGACCAGAGTCTTCTCACCTTCACCTTCAAAGAAACGCCAAACCAAAAAAGACCATGTCAAACTGTACAAAACCATCAGCAACTTAAACCTGATATTTTCCTAAATGTGTTGTTTGCAAACCTAAGCCTTACTAACAAATCACCCTGTCCAAAACCGCACTTAAGTATGTTTTCAATTGAAAAATCAGACTCACACCCACTAATTTTTGAGCAGGTAACAGAAGGAGGTGAATGATCTATCAGACAAATGGAAAGTAGTATAAGAAAACACACGAGTCTTGACACGTCTTAAAATACCACACATATAACGCAAGAGCTGCTGAGACACTAACAGGTAAGTGCAGATCTTTCAGGGAAGGAGAAGGAAAACTTTGATTTATTTGATAACATGTTTCTGAGACTGAACTGGATAGACCTAACCAATCATACATTTGACTTATCATAAACCATTATTACCTTATATACTTGTCCGTAGGTCCCATTTCCCACAAGCTCCACCAGTTCAAATATGCCTGCAGGGTCCTGAGGGGGAAAATAATAGAAGAGGAGATTAGCTTGCATTATCCTGTCATTGAACATCAAGGAGAATCACACATATTCTGTATACACTGAGGTCATCATAAATGCTGATACTGCAGTCATTAGACCTAACAAAGCGTGTCAATTAAAGATAAATCTGTTTGCACACTGAACATTAAAACCTATTAGGGTATCCAGTGAGCCAAAGCAAGAAAATTAATTTTGAGACAAACACTGATACTAAATTAGGTCCCATTTCCTTTTTTTTTATTTTACCAGAATTTTTTTCTAATCTCAAAGCAACTAATGTTTAGTATTTTCATACCAATAATCAGTTAACAGTGTGTTATTATGCAGAAAATTCTGCCTTATTGGAAATGTCTGCAATCATGCCTGACGTTGAAATTATTAAAGATATTTTTAGCACAAGAACCAATAATATCTACCTCACTGTGCCGTTTCTATTTAAAAGTGCTTGCAAACCACATTATGTGTTGGTGGGAATATAAAACCAACAAGACGGAAATCAGATCACGCTTACTTGTCATTTTCATTGAATAAAAACTAACAGAACTGTCACCCAAGTTCAATTCAGCTCCAACAAGCATGATGCTCATGAAAATAAGCACGCCAATAAATAATGCAATACACCTGGAACAATAAGCAAGACATGTTGCCATGGTAATCTGACAATAGCTGCCATTCATGTCACCAGAGGGGTAATTTATGAAATATGGTTCAGTGAATTCACAAAAACGTACATAACAGCTTAAAACGAAAAGAGGGGATGAAGCTGGTGGAACATTAAGGATGGATTCAGGTTTATTTAGGTGAATATAAATTTACTGAATGGGATATTCAGAAAGAACAAAGTGTGCATATAGCTAAAAATACAGTGGTAATACTATGAGCTTTGGATACTACCATAATTGGTACCTTGGAGAAAGGTGTAACTGAAAAAGCCTATTTGTTACCCCTTATAGACGGCCCTGCCTTGAAGTGCACCTACAGTCTTGACCAATGAGAATCTCAGGGAGGCGGGTCCAATATACTTTGGGAAATTCAATTCACTGTCACTTTTTCTAGTAAATGCTCTAAATACCTTGGTACATAAATACAGAAATTATACAGTATCATGGTATACCCCACTGTTTAAAAGTCTGGGGTCAATAAGATTTTATTAAGCAAATTAATACCTTTATTTAACAAGAATGCATTAATTACATAAAAATGAAAGTAAAGACATTTACAATGTAAAAAAAAGGTTTATATATCAAATAAATGCTCTTTTTAAATATCTGTTAATGAAAGAATCCTTAAAAATGCAACACAGTTTCCACAAAAATTTAAGCAGCACAACTGTTTTGACACTGATAAGAATTTTTCTGAGCGGCAAATCTGCATATTAGAATGATTCCCGAAAGACTAGAGTAACGATGCTGACAATTCATCTTTGCATTAACAGGAATGAATTGCATTTTAAAATAGAAAACAGTTATTCTAAATTGTTATGATATTTCACAATAGGGCCTTTCGCACCGTGGGAACCTTTTCATAGTACCAGAACTAATTGTGGAACTACCCACTTTTGGGCGTTTTCGCACCGCCGGAACTGGGTGTGATTTTAGTACCGGACCGCCTTTTTCGAGAACCAAGTTAGCTCCTACTCCAGAGCAGGGACTAACCAGCACAACTGGTACTACCCGTGACGTAAGTAGACATTGATTGGCCAAACGCGTACGAAAACGCCCTCACCCGCCGTGATTTAAAACACTGTGTAAACATACTGTAAACATTGTGTCAACTTATTTCGCAAGTATGGAAAACAGCGATAGATGGACGGACGCTGAAGGGCAGGCACTTGTAGCAAATGTAGCACTGCCAGTTGTCGTTGAAGATTTAGTCCTTCTTTCCGTTCTTTCAATCGCTTTACGTATACAGCGACATTCCATGTCCATTATTGTAAAACCCGTGAGAAACAACAAAAACACAGCTCCGATCACAGCGTCCTCCATCCACCTGTTGTTAATGTTGTTCTTCTTTGTTTTCGTTGTTGAACGCCGTGCACAAATAACGTCACTGTCGACTGGCACTTCCTAGTACACACTCTCGGTGCGAATGAAACCCTTTAAATGGTACTGGGAAATAGTCCCTGTAAAATCATCCCTGTACTTTAGTACTGTACATTTAGTTCTGGAACTAAAGCTGTGCGAAAGGCCCTAATATTACTGTTTTGACTGTATTTTTGATCAAATAAATGATGCCCTGTTAAGCATTAGAGACGTCTTTCAAAAACATTATAAATATTACCAACCCCAAACATTTGAACAGTAGTGTATATGAAGTACTATTTAATTACCTTTGGATATGCTACAAAAATTATTTTCACATTTAGTATTTATATTGTTTTCCAGTAACAATATTTAATATAATGACACCCCCTAAAGTACTTTTCAGAATTATTTCTTCTCTTATATTTGCAGACTCAATCAAAATAAACAAACTGACAGGTACATTATAAATTGAAGCCAGAAGGAAGTATGCTGCCTCGGAACAGCTGGAAACAAACATGAATTTACAGTAAATTAAAGTGGAATGACACGGAGTCAGTTATGGTCAACATAGATTCTTTAAAACCAAGCGTGGCTTTTAACACCCAGTCACAGAGTCAGTGTGGGAAGAAACAGGTCAGCACAGCACCTCTGTGTTCGGACAGAGACCTTACTCTCAACGTAACTGCTGCCGGTTGTGAGTGGAAACCCCATCAATCTCTCTGCTGCTCTGAGACCCGACGGAACATGAGCTTCCCAAAATTACACACCTGCACCGTCACCGTACCTGCAGGAACATCATCTTCCTGTGAATTTCTTTTTTTTTTTAACACTCAACGTAGCTATCTTACATAACTCGTGCATGTGCCTGAACCTGCATGACACTTTGTTCCTGAAATAAGACTGTGAAAACGTACAGTTCTTTACAGAGAAACACACTGGAGAAAGGAAGGGTCTATAAAGCCATGCTTAACATCTATTTCAGGAATGCTTTGAGACGTTTGCCCTCTCCAACAGAATGTTTTGTCTCCAAAACACATTCCTACAGATGAACAGGCGAGGGGAAAAACAGCTGACCTGACCAAAATGAGACCACCACATTCTGCGTACGAATGTAAAGATATTAGAAGATGCTTAAAGTGGTGCATGTTTCTCCAGGCATTCAGCAGTTTTAAATGATACACCATTACTTCTGCTGCTTTAACTGTTACAGGAAAATAACAATGAGTCAGACTGTTCTTCAAGCAAGTTCACATTTCTCATGAAAAGACACCTCAGGCATCAGGCTTACATTGACTGAGTACACCAGCAGTCCACATCAGTGCAAATGAAGCAACCTCTGCATTTTTTTCTTTTATTTTCTCTATAGGGATTTTTTTTTTTTAATTCTCAATAAGCTAAGCTCTGAACCAAACCAGACAGCTTTGAGATGATTCACAACATTGCTGATGATTCACAAAAAAAACAAAAAAAAAAACAACTGAAAATATGAGAAAGGGACAATTTGTACTGTTAATAATATAACTGAATAAAATAAAAATTATATTTTAAAAAGACAATATATTTGAAGTTTTATAATATAAATTCTTTATTAGTTTAATATAAAACGAAATAGGTCATATTTTAATGATTTTGAAAGAATCAGCAATTTTGATCATTTAGTCAATAGGTAAAAATATGTTTGTTTGTTTTATTACAAAAGTCTGCATTTATTTGATCAAAAATACAGTTAAAACTCCTAAAATATTATAAAAAATTATTACTTATCACAGATAGAATGCAAAAATGATATTATACTGCTTCTATGAGAGCTTACATCATTTAGTAACATTGAAATTCATAGTAGGTCCATCTCAAAATGTTTAAGTGTTATTTAAAAAAAAATTAATTTCTCTATGGATAAAATGAATAGGAATTTACTAGGATTTGCACCCTATTTCTGTGTTTAAACTCCAATGTGTGATATAGCCCTACATGAATTACACTGTCTAAGAATTCCCAGTTTAACCAACAGAATATTACGAGGAAACAAACTCTACACAAATGCAGACATGAGGGCTTGGCTCATGCACTGAGGGCGTGTAGTTTTGTTCTACATGCTTCATGTGAATTCTTCCATTACTGTCACAATAACAATTATTCAGCCGAGTTGGCTTCAAATGCCATTAAACCAGTATGGATTTTTATGCGTTTTTTTATTTGTATGAACAAAGGCCTACACAAAAAAAAAAAAAATCACTGATTATTAAATATAAACTAGAACAAAGCCCTGAGCCGAAAATCTTTAGTATTAGTACACTCGTTGTAAGTTGAACTAAACTAATTTGAGCTCTGCAATGGAGAAGTTGCATGTAAACAAACCCCTATAAGTGTAGAGCCATGTGACCGAGCTGTTTGTATTAGAAAGCCATCTTCAAAGGATATTCTGAAAGACTATTGGCGGTTAGAGCATGTTTAGACATGCCATGGTGCATTGCAGCTCTGAACAGCCAAGAACAGAACGCCCGATAAACAATAATATACCTGAGAGGGGAACCCATTGACCGGGGCAATACAGTAATCCAACACTAGTGACTACACTTCTTGTTAAATCACCACACAATTAATCACCAGCTGTAAGAAAAGCCAGCCATAAAGGAATAGTTCAGCCAATTCATCATTTCCTCACTTTTATGTCTTTCCAAAACCATATTGCTTTCTTTTATTCCATGAAACATAAAACAGACTGCTTTTTTTCTATATAATGAAAGATCCGGGCTCAAAAGAGACCATAGATGTCAATGCACTAGAAGTAGCTATGCACTATCAAGCCACAAACATCAGCATTTTGAGAGGAAGAAAGTGAACTTTCAAGTCAATATTCAATGGAAATTTGATGATCCCAAATGCTATTGGCTCTCTCATGTCACAAGAGGCCAAGAGCAAATGAGATGAGCACTCATTACACAAAATAAAGGTTCCAAATGGTGTTTGCAGCGAAGCCAAAAAAGAACCAATTTTGGTTCCTCAAAGAACCTTTCAGTGAACAGTTCTTATTCAAATGTATTATATGGAAACAGCAGCATCAACAATCTGCCAAACGTCTTCTATTGAAGAAAAAGTCATATGCGTTCAGAACAATATGCATGAGGATATGATAACAGAAATTTATTTTTCTGGTGAAATATTACTACAAGATACCACAGATATTTCCAAACAGAAAAGTACAACCCAAATTAAAGACATATTATCTTTCTGTACCAAACAAAACCGCTATAACACAAAACCACTGGGTTTACTGGTGCTCAATCTGGGAAAAACATAAAAGTTCCACTGAAGGAAACTTCTCCCACATGTAAACACATTATTGCTTCTTTACAGTGATTCATTACTCTTGACATTGCACCAGTGATCCTCCTAAATCCAGGAATCCCCCCACAACCGACATTTACTCAGTGATGAGGAGGTTATGATGAATGATTGCTCTTCAGTGATAACAGCACTGCTAATCTTGCAGGAGGGTAAGTATTAGCTTTTCATAAGTGCTTCTATCAAGTAACACTGCCCTGGAGCACAAGAGGTGGATGCTGCAGGCCAGAATCATGAGACAAGGAAAAGACGAAAAACACTGGCTGACATCTACAGCTGGGACTCCCTCCGCCCCCTTGACATGCCTCCGGGATATAACAGTCTTTTACCTATTAATTATTCACAGGGAAAAACATGAGGCTGGAACTATATGTTAGTTCTTCCATGCTGGCAAAACAGGTTGAATGTACGCACATGCACACACACACTACTGCAAAATTAATATGCAAATGGCAACATGGAATGCTCCCATAATGCACTGCTCAGAGACACCAGTCATTGTTGTTCAGAGAAAGAAATGCAACATATTCAACAAGACATTTAAACCCAATTTTGTATTTAAAATGCTATTATAGTATCTTTTTTGCTATGCTAACAGGCCATAATAGTATTTTATAATATGCTATGATAGTGTTTATTAATATTTTGAATTAGTTTTATTTAATTTGCATTGAATATGAAAGATAATATTCTGTACTGTCAGTGGGGACCAAAACAACATTGGACCCCATTTACTTCCACAGCAAAAGTCATATAGGTTTGGAATGACATGGGGATGAGGAGTAAATCATGACCAAATCAAAGGTAAATAAATGCTCTTGTCAAAGGTTAACATGATGTAAAGTTCAGTAAAACTATCAGCTGGGACTTATGCGCTATATATGTAGCACCAAGCACACTGTCAAGATCTGTGTCAGTGAAACATAAAGCATACACTTCCCCTGTGAGGCAAGACCATGCGCACTGTACTGGGTGACCTAATTTTTAAGCACAAAAGATCCTGAGAGAGTAGCGAGCTCATGAGCAGACATGAGGAAAATAGCTTTGCCCATGGGTGATGTCGAGAGGGAAAAAAGCATTAAAGATACCTCAACACAGGGAGATACGGGAAAGCTTGAGAGGGCCGCTGTACTGTTTCTGAGTCTAGAGAGTGTCTCAAATGCCAAACGCCTACACAGCGATGTAAACACAGACATGGTCGCTCAAGACTGCAGTCAGGCATGGTGAGTGGTTTCCACAGCGCAACCAAACCAAACCAAAACGACAGATTAAACTCTGACGAATTCAGAGGAAACTTTCCATTCATAATACACAAGTCTGAAATAGTTTTCAGTAAATTCTGAGCCATATGATGCAATGGCTAAGAGGATGCTAAACAGTCACAGGTTAGCTGCAATCTGAACTGCTTTACATTGCAATATAGAGTTAAACCCCTCTCAGCTTCCCACAATCAACCGATTACCTCACAAATCATGTCCAGACATGACTCAAGCTGCGCAGGTAAGATCATGTTGCATAACTAACATGCCTACAATCAGAGTCTGTCATCTGACTCAACGGCTCTAACATAAGCCCACAGCAGGAGCACATTGTCTGCGTGGAATAGTGCTACTGCAGCCTGAGCGCCCAGCATTCAGAGACTCCGCACATAATATATAGAGCGCCTAGAAACTAGAGCGACCGAAACAAAGAGCAGCACGGATCAGGCCAGCATTTACGCAGAAATTTTGTTTTCAAGTTTTGAAAACATGTTCTTACATCCAAAGTAATTTGATCTTGTGATGAAACAGAAGTAGTGACAAATCTTTTCTTCAGTATTTTGACGCACAACTGAGTGTAACAGATTATTGAAAAAGAAAAACATAGGGCGGAGCCTTGGTTCTATGAATCTGCTGCCTGATTGGATTTTGAGGAACGTAAAATACAAACGCAACATATGGGATCAAGCGGCAACCTTCAGCCAACAAGGAAGTGACTAAAGCTGCAATTCATCGACTGGCCACTTGAGGCTGGCTGCAAAAGGGAGTCAATCCCTCCCCATGTTAAAATGCCCAACTTCACAGCAGAAAAAAACATGTTTACAGCCTGGTTCAAAAAATTATTTTGATCTATATAGCTAATTTTGCCCTTCATGACAACTGTGAGGGGGTGAATTTTTTTATAACTCATCCATTTAAATTATATTAAGCCTTAAAGTTCTGTATAATTAAGGGCGTGGGCACTTGAGTGACAGATGGATTGCCGCTGCTGACACTGCCGTCGAGCTAGGTGGGCGTGGCTTCAGTAACCAGCTCCCGCCTTTTTGCCCATTTTCGATTATCCGGGAGAGTCGTGCGGTGATGCGCTGCCAAGATGGTGACCGCCCGCTCTGCACACTTTGAGCTTCAAAAATGCTCTTCAGGAGTCTACGGGTGACGTCACGGACACTACGTCCATGTTTTTATACAGTCTATGTATGGGATGTCATTTTGGGCATTCACAATGTAAACTGCGTAAATATTTATTGATTATAATGAGAGCTATTTAGTTTTGTATGCGTAAAAGAGCAGCCATAGTACACTTTTCAATTCATGCATTCACACACGAATGCAGGTTCCCAATGCAGATTTTCAAGTTGGTCAAAACTGAACTATGCTTTTATACATCTCTCCGCTATTGCCAATAAACAATAAACTGAAATGCGACCAAGTCTTGCCAGATTCAGACAAATATGAAACTGCATTTTATCCTGCCTCCTGGCACTCCTACATTAACTCCTGGTTTGAGTCCAGCAGGTTTGAGGGCCAGTGATTCTTCCTGTAGGTGGGCAAGGGGAACTAAGTACCCATTAAGCAGAGAATCCGAAAACCAAGGAACTCATCATCCAGACCACTCAGAGAAGGCCAGAGCTCACAGGATCCAGAGCAGCCCAGCACACACCGCTCTAACCACCCAGCCAGAGAATGTATGTCACAGAGAAATCATCTCAAACAGACCGAACAAAAGACAGACAGACAAACAGAAGCTATAAATTCAACACAATACGTGCACATGTTTGGCACTGAAACATCTTGATATAGTATATCATTATCATATAATGGCGGGGACAAGAAGTGAAGCTGTCTGCAATATACACATAGCTATTTGTTATAGGCCTCATACAGCATAGGGATTTAGTATGTGATTTTTATTTATTGTAGGGTATTTTTTCTAATTTATCAGATGCTCGTGGACTAACATATAGTGCATCTTTGTGTTAAAAAAATATATTTTATAAAATATATATTTCACATTTCTAATAATAAACCATCTCTACTTATGTCTAAAATAAGATTAGATCTAAGAATGCAGTATATCTACTAATATTAAAACCCTTTGTGCCTCTCTAAGCTGTTTCTCGGTCAGGTGCATGAATATCAGCTCCCATATTTCTCCCCCATCATTAATGGCGAGATGCTGAACAATATATTTCACCCATTGTAAGTCAAAAAATCTCTCTCTCCACTCACCCGCAGAGCAGACAGGTCGATCTCATCCAGACTCCTCGCAGGAGAGTCACTCGCCATGATTATCTGTTCTATTCAACAATATAATGCCCGAAATAACATGAATACAGACGCCGAACTGATCCGTGTTCTACACCAAACAGGCTGGATTGACTTCAGTCGGACCAGATGAAGCGCCCGGATGGTGCAGAGTCGCTGGTTTTCGCGATTCCGGGTGTATAAAACCGAATTAGCTGCTATATGGTTGCAGGTAAAGGAGACATCTCGTGCTTGTACCGCTGATCTCTTGCCGCACGAGTCCAAAAAACACCAGCGCACCAGTGGACGTGAATCAGGGCTCGGGGCGGGCGAAGGCGTGTCAATCACCAGTGTTTCTAGGGCGTGGCCTGAATGAAAGGCGGGGCCAAACTCACTATTTTACACAGATAAGCCTACGACTTATAATAAGAGCACATAAAATTGCGTAAAATGTAAACTCACTATTTTACACAGATACTCATATGTGTGTGTGTGTGTGTGTGTGTGTGTGTGTATATGTATATATATGTGTGTATATGTGTGTGTGTGTATATATATATATGTGTGTGTATATATTTATAGCATTTTCAAGTAATTAGGAATACAACTACTGTAAGGATACGAGTTAACATGCTCAAATTGGACAACATTAGTAGTTTGCTCTTTTATAGCTACATACAAAAAAATATATATGTTGTAGAACAAAACGTGAACATTCAAGTTTAACCACAAATCTTACTAATAAATCATAAACTGCTCATCACAAAAATCACAGTAACCCTGCAATAACACACACATTTAAAAAAATGTATAACTAGTCTAAACTGGTTGGCTGATCTTTAGCTGGTTTAAGCTGGAAGTAGCTGGTTTTGTCAAACTCTCAGCCTGGCCAAGCTGGTTTTAGCTGGTTAGTCAGCCTGACCAGCTAAAGAATTGATCGAAACATCTTTAAAACTTGCCTGCAAAACAGCTATGACTAGGCTGGACAACCAGCTAAAACCAGTCAACCAGCTGGTTTTAGCTAGGGTTTCTTTTCTTTTTTCAGCAGGACAAGCACCAACCCAGTGGCTAAGCACAGTCACCATGTTAAGACTTTGTCTTAAGAACACCCTAGCAACCACTAACTATCACACTAGCAACCAATATAAGAATGTTAAAACCTCTCAGAACACCTGAGAAACCACACAATAACTCCCTTGAATTGTGACAGCGAGTTGCGAACGGTAACCCACTTCTTAAATTTGTTGCAGATAATGTATAGCTGTTGTAGTTGTGATTATGTGCATGAATTGAGCAGCTTATAATGTGTAAGAGCAGTCAGAAACAGGAAGCCACATTTCAGACAGTGAGTGAGACGCGCCACAAACAGCCCTATTTCCTTTCACCTTCCGTTTATGTAAGCACGATTTATAAAACACATCACCTTCCCCCACACCACCTTCCTCTCAAATTCGCTTAGGCTGAAAACATCCTCTCTGTCATAACGGCAGTCCCATTCAGTGTTATGAGCTCGGCAGCATTTCACAGTTGATTTCCTTGATAGCACACATAGGCCTACATCACGGAGACATCTATTTGACGTCTGCATTTATATCTGCAAGAGGGGTTTTTTATAGGACGTTTCTTGTCAGACGTCAAATAGACGTTAAGAAGATGTCTGTAAGATGTTTATGATTTAGAATGTATGTAAAACTGACATTTAAAGACGGCTATCAGATGTTTGTACACAGCAGATGCTTTCCAGCAGATTAAGCGATCTTTAACAGACATCTTGCAGTTGTACGCGTGCTGCATGTTTTTCTATCTATCCATTAGTCTATCAATCAATATATCCTATATAATATAACATATAGGTCCCATATAATATAATATAATATAGGCCTATAGGTCCTATTCTTTGTGTCCATCTGCCTGTCCATCTTTTCGATTGTATAGCTATATATGTAGCCTATGTTTATCTACAGTATCTGTCTATCTACCTGTCTATCAGTTCGTCCATTTGTTTATCTTTCTATAAATTTGTCTATCTATCTGTCTGTCTATAGTATCTATCTATACCTTTATTTATCTATCTATCTACAAATGAATGATAGCGCTGCAGTGAATAGTGCTCCATCTAGTGGTGAATGTGTGGAATCATTCAGTCAGATTAACTGAATGGGGATTTGAGATAATTATTGAAGGATTTTTTTTTTTTTTTTTTTTTTTTTTGCTTAATGGGGAACTCAAAATATAAGACAAATTATTCTGCCAGAACTGACCGTTTTCTTAGAGATTATGTAAAAATACACACAAATGTGCCTTACAGGAGTCTGGAAATCATACTTTTCATGCCTTTTTAAAGCTTTTCCCACAACATCTTGTTTGTAAAAATCCATGTTTCCCCAGAGTGAATCCCTGTCAAGCATTCAGCCAGTGTGAAGTCTCCCTTGCGCAATAGCTTTCATCTTATCAGCACAGACTCTGCTATGTGTGTGCTACATTTCTCTCATTCCTCTTTGCTATTTGCCACAAGACGGCTTTGTTCCTCAGTGACTTTTGCCTGTAAAAACAGGCCGTTTTTGTGTACTTGAAAACCTGATTGGTTTCTTGTGCATTAAAGCTTTATCTGTTGCAACAGCACTTTTAGCATTTGCACTGTAAGAAAATGTTTCCTGCTGACAATGCAGTTTGTGCAATAGCCTGCATTTGTGATAAGATGCTTTGTATTTGTGTAGCTTAGCCTGATCACATTATATGCCATCAAACCAGATTTGCTTTCATTTATCATTGTCACTGTTGTTTAGATTTTCTCTGAAGATTTGAGGAAAAGGGCCATTATCTTTCTTCCCCTGTCTAATGGACAGTGAATTAGCTATTAGTGTTAGCAGAACAAAATCATTCACACAAGTACACATATCATTAAAGACTTTGCTAGAATGACTGCGTCTGGCACGCGTATGTTCAGAGTTATTTATTAGGAGTGAAACCCGTGGTTATGCAACCTGTGGATATTTTAATTGGTGGATTCCCGTGAAGAATGAAGTAGGTTAATCAGGCCTATTACAATAAATGTGAGGTTCTTGAAACAGAGTCATGTGGATGTGAATAACAAAATAAAATAAAAAAATAGAAGAGTGTATCAAGGAAAAGGAAGCTGAGGATTTTAGAAACAATGTTCAGACATGCATGAGCTTGAGCACAGGATGACATGCTTTTGTAGTAATCCTGACCTTTATCTCTCTTTCTCATTTCTTTTCAGTCAGACAGACATGACACTTTGTGTATGGGCTTGTTCTCTATAATAACAGAGACCTGCTCAAGGCAAACAAGGCCAGTTATGATACCATCATTCTAATAACAGAACATTTATACATTGAAACTGCAGCTAATTTATCATCAATTTGACAGCGAAATGTAATATTTTTATGTGAGATTAAAGATTCCAAACTCACTCATCAGGTTTTATAGCTTTATAATTGCACTGGTGAGTTTCTCCAATGTGACGCCGAATGACGTGATATGTGCACTATGTGAGAGGTAGGTCAAAGGTCAGGAGATTGTATCGGTGACTGTTGCTCAGCTGTAGCTCACAGACCACAGTCTGCAGGGAACATGACAGCTGTACAGATCCCAAAGAAACACATGAACACACCACACACCCCCACACAGACCACTGAAACAGTGAGACAGTGTTCACACATTTAGTCATTATCAGACACCCCAGAGAGACACACACACACACACACACACACACAGACACACACACACACACACACACACACACACACACACACACAGTCAGCCGCAGAACAGACATGATGTTCCAATCAACCATATGTGCAGTAAATCCCAACACTCTGATAATAGACAGACAAATACATAGACAGCCATATATAAATGATAGCTAGACAAATAGATAGACAGAAAAACAGTTCAACAAATGGACAGACCAACAAACAGATAGATAGATAGATAGATAGATAGATAGATAGATAGATAGATAGATAGATAGATAGATCCACCTACAGTAGACTCAGTAGTGTGAAAATCATGGTTTAATCATCTGTATAACATCAATTCACGTTTCATAAATTTGTGCAAAAATGCAATTCATGGGGGAAAAAAAAAAAGACATGAGGAAAAGAAAACAGAAAGAGAACAGAAATCAGTATACTGTACAGTTTAGACAAGTAATGGGGATAAATCTGAATACTAGCCTGTTATTCTTACAAAATCAACTTAGTTTCGTCATAATAGAAAAATGCATTGGTGGATTTTAATTTATACCCAGCGTTAAGAACAGAGTAAACAAATAAGGCCACCAAAACATGGCAGTTTGTACCATAGGACAGCAACAGTTAATGGACCATGTCCACTATCACAGAACAATAAATTATCTCGAGATATAGTACACAAGGAATGTTTGCACTTCATTTAGAGAAAAGACTCTGAAGTTACACAGACGTAGTTGGCACTTAAATGCAGGGAATAATACATATTCAGTGCATGTTACAGGTCACAAAACCGTTAATAATAATGAACAAGAAAACAATATACAGCATCCAATCAACTGTCCGAGGACACTAAAGACTTCACAAAAGCATCCATATCACCATTTTATAGGAGTGATGAGAAAAGTTCATAAAAAATAATATTAGTTGCATAGTGTTAGAATATATAAACTTCAAACTTCAAGCTTCAAACAGGCATGAAGCAAGCCAGTCTGGTGTCCTTAACTCCAAGTGGGTAAACAACTCATGGCTGGAGCTCCTCCAGATCTCATTTTCTGTCTCTGAAGTGTTTGTTAAACAATAAGAAAGCTCAGGTCGGTCCTTGTACATCTGCTAGATTTGCAGTTTATTATTTTATTCGTTTGATGTGGGCAGGTTCTCTCACGTCCACACGTCCATGGGCACCATGGCTTCTTTTGATCCCATGGGTGGCAGAAGGTTCTGCTCGCTGAGGAAACTGAGAGGGAACTGGACCAGGAAGCCTCGAATTTTCTTCAGCTCCTCTTGAGCACGTGCAGGGTCCTCTTTCTCCAAACCAGGCTTAGAGAGGAAGCCATCCAACTCCAAAATTGACCGAACATCACTGGATGGCAAGCAGCGGAACACCTGGAGGAGATGGAGAAGTTTTAGTTAGGTTATATGAAAAGCAACTTTTTCATTTAATTATGAACGCTAGACAGACAGACAGAGAGACAGACAGACATTTTGTGTGAAAAGGTTAAGCTGACCTTCTGGTAGATGGTTGCATTGCGGGCAGCGGTGGTCATCCACACCTCCTTGTAAAACTGGTCACTTATAGGGTCCATCACATCAATGCTGGAGTCAGTGTTGGCGCCAAGAATCATCCTATTGATTTCAAAGGAAGTAGAAAACATCTTTGAACCTTATTTGTATGTTTCTAAAAATGCTAAATGCAAGAAACAGACTTGAATGAGTCCTGAACCTGAAACACTCCAGCCGCAGACTCAATCCAAAACGCCCCGCCTGATACTCCTGACCGTCCATCATTGACGTCACAGTGTGGATATCCTCATAAATGACAGCCACCTCACTGTCTCTCTTACCCAGCATGCTCCGGTCATTGATATTGGCAGAACCTGATGGATGCATTATGCATTTTTGTTTATTATGAAGAAAGTACTGAAAATGCATTAAAGATGAAAATTATAGATATTTGGACTACAATACAACATCTTAACAGCAGAAGGAGGCATTTAGTCTCTGTCATTCTCTGATATTAACAGTTTACTTTACATTACCATAAATTATGACAGCAGCAGTTCGCCACAATTTCTATTAGCAAGGGTACAGAGGATACAGAGTCATTTTTGTCCTTTTTGCAAATATCTATTTTTACTCACCAATGATGACAGTGTTGTCATCAGCAATAAGCATCTTGCTGTGCACATATATCAGTTCAGTCACCAGCCTTCCCTCCAGCTCAGCGTGGGTCCTCAGACCCCCAAATGAGATGTAATTTATCCACTGATCACCCACTGCAGAGACAGATAGAGAGGCAGCAAATGAGTTTGGGTTTTTTCTACATTCATGTTCTGGTTTCATTTGATGTTTACAAGGAATAGTTCAGCCAAAAATAAACATTGTGTCAGTTACCTATATAACTTATTCACCTGTGGAACATAAACAAATATTTTGAGAAATGTATATATATATATATATATATATATATATATATATATATATATATATATATATATATATATATTACTGTATACTACTTTATATAAACAAAGAAAAAGAAAATTGACAAAAACAACTACTGTAAATCGTTAAAACAAACAAAAAAGAAAACTATTCAGCAAGAATCTATATGCTTATATTCAGAAATATTGATTTATTTTGGTTAAAGCAATCCCATTACATTATATTTAACTTTTGCACTTTTTTCAAACTATTTCACAATGTTTTCGAACCCTGACATTGTCACTGACCTTAACTGAACTGAGCTGAATGATGAAAACTATTTTTCTTCTGTACAAATGGTTTCATAATTGATGAATTTTGCAACATTAAGAACATTGTTTTCCTTTGTATTACTGTGAAGCTGCTTTGAATCAGTCTGTATTGTATAAAATTGCTACAGTATATAAATAAACCTGACTTAATCCAATCATGTATTTCAATAATACTGTAAGTACCTTGAGTGAATGGAAATCGTTTTGGATGAAATTGTCTGCCAAGTGCATAAAATGTAAATAATTATTATAAGCCAGCTTTAGACTAGAGGCAAGAGACGTCTCCTTTCACTGAAACTGTAAACTGTCATCTGCTGATGTTACAGTTGGACAGTGTCACTTTAGAAAGGTCTTTCACAACAAACCACAGTGACTTTGTCTTTTACTACGAATTAAGAACCACAAGAGGGCACTGTTGTGTTTTAATGTCCATAAGGCTTCTTTAAGATCTAGTATTATTAAAGCTGCATTAAGAGAAGTGAGATCAGAGTAAGTCACTTCATGGGTTATTACAGTTGTCACTTATATAAGCTACAACTAAACCAAACTTGTTTGAGCATATAAGACACAATGATCTATTATTGTCTATTACAGAGCAGTTTTTGGAATGGGATACCTAAATGCTTTATAGGTAAAAGGTTAGCACTTCAGGAAATACTTGTTTTCTTGCTCTTGTCTGTTCGAGCCTCTCCTTTGACACCGAAACCCATCAAATAAAACCAACCAAGCCATTAATTTTTCAAAACGGTGGATACAGAAAACCACATAGGTCTCTGAGTGCCTGTACTGCATGGGTCAACCACAGAACCTTCCCAGAAACCCCATGAAGAACATCTGGTTAGTGTACGAGCCAGATCTTCTGAAGAATGACAGATAAACGCTTCACAGATTAAACATGTATGGGTATTTATATATCTCTGTACTCACTGTCTTTCTTCAGCTGAGAGATAATGGAGCAGTCTCCCCTAATCATGGTCCTGCACAAACATAAAAAAAATAAAAAATGGCACGATAATTAAAAAAAAAATTGTAAATTAATTTATTCAAACACTCCCTGTTTATGTGATAAATAACTGTTTACTGCCAGCAAGAATAATATTTTAAATTTTATAGATAAACGTAAGGAATGTGCTGTCTTCAATACAAGCAAAGCTCTTACCACAAATAAAAAATAACTGCTTCAGTAAAGCATTTACAGTACAATGGAAATCAAACACACTTTTTAAACAATGGAAGTTTAAAACACTATTAATAGTCACAAGTACAGTATAAAAAAGTATTAGACATTTTATTAGACGAAGTGTAATGTCTGTACATTTTATTGTCTGTACATTATATTCAGTATTTGTACTAGAATTGACAATGTATTTTCTGTGATAATCAGCTTTATGCAAAAAAAGATGGACTACTGAAAATTTTCAATTATCAGATAATTTACACCTATAATACTAATCAAAGCGTAATTTTCAGCAGAGTTACTCCAGTGCCATGTGACATGATCCTTCAGGAATTGGTCTAATATGCTGATTTGGTACTTTGATAAATAAAAAGTTCAAAATCTTTTCTAATTTTTTTACTGTAACTTTAGATCAATTTATGCATCCTATATACAGAATGAAGTATTGTAGTATATAAACTAAGGACATATCTTTCTACACGATACTCACGATAATCTTAATATTTAGTGTCACCTGTAATTGAAGTGCATGACTGCCTGTATGGCACTTCCTCCTCCAGTGTTGATGTCCCCCTCAAACCCAGGAAGCAGTGGTGTCACCACATACACACGGTACTTTTGACCATCCCTGTGAGCCAGAAAGAAAGGACATGAGATCACTTGTTATCTTTAGAGTAAGAGATATTAATATAAAAGACAGTTTAAGTATGGCCTTACGCAGTCTTTCTATTCATGGCTGGCTACTGATCTACCAAAAAAGAATACCTTTTTGTCTTTAGACAAAAATTTTCCATACGCCTTATTGATTTACAAGTGTTTCATTAAAGAAGTTGTGTGCCTTTGTGTGTCAGAGGTTTGTGGACATACAAAAGCTAATAGATTGAAGACTGGACAAAAGATGCAACTTATTGAACGCAGCTCACCGATATGCTTTTATGATCCTCTTGGCAATGGCATCTCCGATTTTATTGTGAACGACTCTGTTGTCTGCGCAGCTTATGAAAAACTGGTTCTGAAAGAGGAAACACACATTTGCCCACTGAAAGTCTAATATAGGACATCCAGTATATTCTATAGAAATAAAAGCCACAGTCTCGGTGGTTAGTCACCAATACATCAACAGTGAGGCTATAAGATGAACACATTTAGACGAGTGAGTATATGTTCTTTGTGCCACACACCTCTATGTAAATATAGTGTTTGCTGTTTTCAATTGCATTGATGTAAGCCGTATGAATCGACTCCTCATGGTATTTTATTCCCGCGGACCAGTCCGAGGCAGATCGCAACAGCTAATTAAAGAGAGAATTAGTATTATGAACGCTGTTTGTGGTATTTGTCTGTAGAAGATCTGATGGGAATATTGATGTTTACATAAAATTGTACCTGGACATTAGTCAGGGTGCAGCCAGGGACCTGATACTTGATCTCATTTGCAGTAGTGTGAGATTTGGGAAGGAGGTATGGGTACGACAAGGACCTGTATTTGGGCTTCATGATCTGAAACAAGGTGGCAATGCAAACACAAACATATATTCAAAGTCACATTTATGATATTAGTTGACAGCACAGAGGCTGACATGAAATACTTCTGGGAAGTTGAAATGTCTTGTTGCAGTATCCAAAACTAATTACATTTTAATAAGGCATGCAACTTTTACCAAAAAAGACTGTGGAATATTTGTACTTTTAAAATTAATTTCTCACACATGCAGGACCATTGGAAATGACATGAATAAAAATAATATACTTTTCATTGACATTCATATGAATTTTAACATAATAAAAAGATCAGCGATATTATGTGTCAACTATCCACATAAAAAATGAAAATATTGAAAGACAGAATGAAAACATTTTGTGCTAAATGATGCCAGTGCTAGATTTCTCACCTTTGTGAAATTCCAGCGCTGAATGAAGTGTCGTGCAACATCTCTGGCTGCTTTCCCATGAACCACCGAGGCGATGTCATGCCAAGGCATTCTGGGAGTTATGTGCCTGTCGATGAAATCTGCAAAAAGAGCAAAATACAGAAAATAATTAATTTCAATTTAATTAATTTGAATCTAAAAATTTTTTTTACATAACTTTAAAATTTCAAAATTTATTTAAAATCATGTGAAAATGCTAAAAGTGTACATTTTGAATACTGTAATATTTTTGCAAACATACATAATATGAATATCATATGGATATATTTATTCATTTTATGTATTGCATTGTATTTATATAAACAAAAATTATTTTAAAACCATTAAACACTGTCATTAAAAAAAAAGAAGCAAACTTTAAATACAATAATTCACCATCAAAAGGTTTATCCAACTGGATCCAGTCCTTATGAACAAAGTTGCAGTAATCTTTGCCATGCCAGAACCGCGTGTTCCCCATCAGGCCAATAACATCTGCTTGCAGGTCCTGTGCCGCTTCAGTCTCTAATAAGAGTGACACAGAAAAAAATTAAGAAATTCAGCAAATAAAAAAAAAAAAAAAAAAAAATCAAAGAAAAATGCAACCAAGAGTAGAAATATATATACAGTACATACACATATATACACATACATACACATACATATAATATACATATACATATATATATATATATATATATATATATAATATATATACAAAAAATATATATATATATATATATATATATATATTATATATAGACACACACACACTCACACACACATATACATTATATATATATATGTAGATATATATATATTATATATATATATATATATATATATATATATGTGTGTGTGTGTGTGTGTTGTGTGTATGTGTATGTGTGTGTGTGTGTGTGTGTGATGTGAGTGAGAGTTCTGTTTTTTTTATATATATATATATATTTTTTTTTTTTTTTTTTTTTTTTTTTTTTTTCAAAAACATGCATCAGCCCAAACTCAACCCAGATTTTTTCAACTTCCAACAACTTCTGGAAACAATCCATGCTTTCACAACTGTTGAAAACTAACATGCTTGGAATGTGCAAGCTTTGGATATTTGGATATTCTGCTTCTTAGACAGATCGTATTTTTGCAGACTCCTCCAGATGAGTGTTGAAACACAGCAAACCACACAGTGCTTGGACTCTGAGCACTTCAAAAGGTTGCCCTTCGACTCATAAAATAGCTCTTTACAACAAAACCATTCAGGATCAGAATTACGGGCAACCTCTGACAGAGTCCAAAGCTGAAACGTCTCACCCAAGCCTGCTTCTTACTCACCACTTGGGCACAAGCAGGAGGGCATGGACACCCTCAGCTCAATCCATTTAAGAGGGATCAAATTTTGGTGACTGCAAATACTGTTAGAATAACCTAAAGATAAGGGGCATCTTTATATCCTAGTCAACCCTCTTAAAAAGCGTGTTATGGAAAACTTGAGTAATAAAAAAGATAGAGTTTTTGAACATGAATATAGATTCTAGACTAAAATATTCATGAGCGTATTTTATAACAACACATTTTAATATCACATCAAATCCTCATCTTACAGTCAGAACTGTTTTCACAAGCCCCAACTAAAATGTTAATGATTCATGTTTTTCTGCACTTACGGTAAACACTGTAAATCATTGCATAAGTTGGTCAGTCATATGAAAGCGCTGCCAGTAAGAATTACAAAATCAGCCATGCTGTGTGATAACAGCTGAATGTGGGAGTTTAGGTCAGTAACGTGTCACTAGTCTGCATTCGCCAGCGCTCCAGAGAAGGAGGCGTACTCGTACTCACTTTCTTCAGAGCTCTCGGCGCTGCTCACGCTGTCTGCAGGTGCCAGCCCGTGTTTCTGCAGGTGCCTGCGGATGCTGAATCGTGTCCTCTTGGTCTTCCCCTGTCCTTTTAGTTTCGGCTGGTCCGCTGTGTCAACAGGCAAATTTTTGCCATTAGTGTGCACAATGCTGGGCGCGTTTGACTGAGAGGCCATAGCAGGAGAGCCTTCAGAAGCTTTCTGTGACACATAGTAGGACATCAAGTAAGTACTTCCTATATTCGATTGTGAATTCATAAATCACATATAATTTAAGATTGAATGTCTAAAATGAACAGGGCATTCTGAATGGAATGATGTTATTGTTAATTAAATGAATACATATATATATATATATTGATATATATTATATATTTGCTATATATATACTGATAATTAGTATATATTTTAAGAACTTTAACTGAAAAGTTTTTAAATCGTTGCTTTGGCAAATAACTGAAATTAGTTATTTTTAAGAACTAAAAGTACTAAAACCAAAACTGAATGAATACTAAATGAAAACTGAAAATATAAAAATTAAAGTTAATTTAAAATATTAATATATGAGATGTCCCAAACCTCTGCAGAGACAGGAAGAGTCCTGGTAACACTTCCTATGTCGGTCAGCCGATGCTCCAGATCATCCCAGCGCCCGTACGCCAAATCAATGCCTCCCACGAAAGCCACCGATTGGTCAATGACTACAATCTTCTCGTGATGCGCCCACAGGTACACAGAAGAGGAGACATGATCAGGATGCCTCATTACCTGAGAAAAGAAGTTTGTTAGAAGAAGTCTTTCCTTCTTTGTTTCTTTCGTGTGGCGTAGTGGTTAAAGATTGGGAAATGGTGCAACAAGTGTAACAAAAAAAAAAAAAAACATTTGCAAAAAAAATCTAGTCATAGCTAGACAATAAAGTCAAGAAAGTACATATGCAGTTCTATCAGATTTCATCTTATTAGAGTTTGGACAAGGTGTATTCTTATGAAGCAGAGTCAGTCTTATGAATTCATTACACATCTTTGAATTCACTCAGAAGTACAATAGAAGTACAATTTAAAAACGTGTACAGTATGTACATAATAAGTGCACTGTATAGAATGATAAATCTAAATGCGAGTACGGACACTTATTATAAAGTTAGTCCATTAATGGTATTCTAAAAAAAATATCTAAGTATTTTACAAATATATTATTGGCATACTGTATGAGGTCCAATTTTACTTTTTTCACACACACACACACACACACACACACACACACACACACACACACAAAAATCTGTAATTTGCCAACTACAAAAAAGTCTCCTATAGGTTTCATTTTAATATTCAGTGTCTTTGTAGTTGTTGGTAATCAGACAGCTGTAGGTCTGAGCTTCATGAGGGCTGATTCATGAACTGACTATTATCATCTCACCTTGATATTTGGGTGAAGTTGTTGTAGTGTCCGTTTGCTGTATTCGCTGTTTATGCCGAGAGCCAATTCCACCTCCTTGTACAACATCACAAAGATCCGCACACCTTTTTGCTGCAAGAACAAACAGTTCTTAATAATCAGTACAGCAAATCCGCCAGTCAATATTAATATATTACTAAGAAAACAGAAAACACCCTGAAGTGTAAATTATTACACGAGAACAGTGAATGGGAAGGTTTTATTGCTGGTGCAGTAAAGCCACAGATGGATAGCAGTTTCATCACAGCTATTGGTTGGATTAACTCACCGCTCGCCGTTTCAAAATGGAATCGAGTCTCCAGCGGTTGCCCTCGACGACAGGCCTCTTGAGGAAGATCTCAGGGCTCAGCCTGCCGTGACACACAGAGGAGACCTCATCAGCAGGGGAAGCATTTGTAACATCAAATATGCATCAATGTCTAGTCTCACATCTCAGTCACCTACATAAATTCAAACGTATAATGCTAGGGAAAAAACACACATGCGCACACACACACACACACACACACGCACACGCACACGCACACGCACACGCACACGCACACGCACACTCGAATCTCACACTTGAAGGATGTCTGCTACGATGTAACACAGCACCAGGCATCTGTCTGATAAAGGTAACGGATCCGTTTGGCCATTGCTCCCAGCTGGAGGTGCCCTCCGAGAGGGTGCGTACAAAGTATACAACTATCTTTCTTTGCTTCTCTTTTTTTCTACTACCTTCCTATGGGCTTTTCTGTCAGTCCATGACCTAATTGTTATGACAGGACAAAGCAATAAGCAATACATCTCTTCCATCCCAGTTCCCAGTTCTCACACTTTTCATAACTTCTTCAGTCATATATGGTTACTGGATAAGAATTTTTTTTAATTAAATTAAATTAATGTCAAATTAATAATAAATTCTTCTGTTATAAAAAAATTCAGTCATATATGGTTACTGGATAAGAATATGTTTTAAATTTAATTAAATTAAATTAAGTTAAATTAAAATAAATTAAATATATATATATATATATATATATATATATATATATATATATATATATATATATATATATATAATATATTAATAATATATATAAATTCATAAATTCAACTTTCAAATAAAATTTTTTAATTAAAATTAAAATTAAAAACATCAATAATAATTAATTAATAAATAAATATTTCTATAATTTTCCAATGACTTTTCAAGATGTAATTACTTTCAATTACCTTTTCCATTGCTGGAAATCATAATATAACATTTTCAATGGAACTCCACAACATGTTGCAATGATCATGTACGTTTTTAAATTGTGCTCCATGTGCATATTAAACATCAAATACACTTGAATGTCTAATATGGTCTCTTTTGTTTTCTGTTTCCAAGAAACCCTTTAAGAAATGAACTCAATATCCTGCTGCATTCCTTGAACTGAGCAAGGTTATTGATTTTCACAGAATTCAGGTTTTATTGTGGATTTATTAACCGATGCAGTTCACCTGATCTGTGCATTACTTTTAAAATCAATCAATAGTACCCAAAGGAAAGCTAAATGGATGGTAGAGGTTTTATCTCAACATACCACCAGTCGGTGATAAAGATTTCCTCCTCCGCCTCCTCCAGCGCATTCGCCACGTCCTCCATGTACTGCTTCCCATTCACATACCTGAAACACACACTCAGTCAGTCAAATCAATGGGTAAGGCTGATAGTCTCAAGCTCACACTCTCACTGTTTCTCAAACTTAATTACATCATTTTCATTATTCAGAGAACAAGCATGCTAATAGGGCTTAATGCTGCAACAATGACCCACAAATCATCTGCCCAGACCAGAAGGGAAGCTGCTGCCCTAGATACTATCGCACTCCTCCACGGGGTCAAAAGAGGATGGAGTCTACGGTTACACTTTCCCTCTCATTCTCTCAAGTTACTCCTGTGAAACAGGCCTCCCCCGAAGACCCAGTGGCAGACGGCTGAAGCTTTCACATGTTTATCTGTTCTGGGAAACCTTTGAGACCTGCTTCTGCTAGCTGCATTATTGATATTTCTGAATGGTTTTGAAATATATTAGCTGAAAACAAATAATAAATGAACATAATACAAAACAAAATAATAGCTTTTTTAATATAAAACTAAACCTATAAGGTATACTTTTTTCCCCAAGAAATAATGTAATCAGTAATAGAACAGAATAGAATAGAATATATGATGTAATATAATATAATTATAAAAAATGTAATTATTAATAGAACAGAATACAAAATTTTGATTTAATATTATATTATTTTGTTTATTTTTTTAAGTAAACTCAAATGATCCTTTTTTTTTTATATAATATAATATATATATATATATCACACACACATTACAGAGACACACACACACATATTATATATATATATATATATATATATATATATATATATATATATATATATATATATATATATATATATACATACACACACACACACATATACACATATATATATATATATATATATATATATATATATATATATATAAAATATGTTATAATTTGTTAAAAATCTAAGCAAAAAGCAGTTAAATAATTAAGTTTTAATAATTTAAGTTTTCATAAACTAAAGGTTTTAAGCTAAAAGTTTGCTTTAGTGTGCTTCATAAAACCCAAATGATCCTTTTTTCAAGAAACAAATAATTATAATTTAATACTAAAGTTAGGATTTTACATTTTCTGAAGAAAATGTGAGTGGTTCCTGTCTGTGTAAAAGGTTTTATGGGAGGTTGCCAGGGTGTTGCTAGGTGGTAGCTTATTAGCCCAAGTCAAAAGTACCGACCTTTAAAGCATCTATGATATGAAATGATCTTTTTAGTAACCAGATGCATGTAAAAAGCAATATTTACCATTTAGATGGGATGTTCTTCTGTTCATTGGCGAAGGAACCAAAGCGGTGACCCTTAAGGAAATTGCTGCCGTATTTGCGCACAAAATCGTCGACGGCCTGCCCCCACCAGCGGGCGTGACGGTAACTTGTGAACTTCAGCACCAGAGTCTCAAAAAGCAAAAAGCTCTTTCACATTATCAAAAAAATCATGGTGCATGTCAACTGCATATTGGCTTAACGACCATGTTAATTCACACACCTGGACAGACTGTCTATGCGGACACCATGCTTCGTCTCGGTGTCTTTAGTGTCCATTTTGATGCCGAAAGCCTTATCCATTAGCAGGACGAATGAGATGGCACCGGTGTCTGGCTTCATGAGGACAAGGGAAGAGTCCTTCACCACCATCCACCTGTAAAGACCAACAATAAAGAAAAGGGTCTTTATTGAAAATCATCTCACTGTATTTTAAACCAGGGTAAGTCACATGGTGATTGTTTTGTGATCCTGTATAATTTGACTGACCGTTTGGACCAGCGGTAGCACATTTTGCTGTGGCCACAGCAGTTCAGTCCAGGAATACGGTGACCCCCTGACCTTTTGAGAACAATGCCCTCCCTGGGAAGGAAACAGTGCAAAATGTCACACAATATGCAATAATATATCTATAAAAAAATTATTAAACTTCAGTGGCTTCATAGCCAATAAATGAAGACTCTTACAAGCCTTTTGGTCCCAAATCATGAATGAAGGACAGCTGACTCACTTCGATGAATTCCATCTACAGCACAAAACAGAACCGGTTGTTAATGCATGTAATTCAAGAAACATACGGACTGATATACTGTAAAAAATCCAAATATACACATACTGTTGCATGGTAGTTTCTATACATTGGCATTTTAAGCAGCTTATTCAAGTAGTCTTCAAGTTGTCTCTGTAAAGGAAATCATACTAGTCAGACACCATTCATATGAAGTTGTCAGCTGTGCACCAGTGAAACAGAAAACTGACTTTTCGACTAGAGACTTGCTCTTCCCTGGCCAGTTCTTCGCCTTCTCCCCGGGGTAGACTTGGCATGCTCCGTTCAAGGTTCCTGTTAATAGTGTGCCTACGCTCTGCATGACTATTGAACGGGGGGAAAAAAAAGGCAAAGACAGAGAAAGAGATCTTAAGATTGTCACAAGACAGTGAGGATGCATTAAAATGATCAAAATACATTTATAAAGTAACAAAATACTTCTAGATCAAATAAATGCTGTTCCTTTGAACATTGATAATAAGAAGAAATGTTTCTTGAGCACCAAATCATCATATTAAATTGATTTGTGAAGGATCATGTGACACTGAAAACTGGAGTAATGATGCTGAAAATTCAGCTTTGCCATCACCAATATAAATTACAGTTTAAAATACATAAAAATACAAAACATTTATTTTAAATTGTAATAATATTTAACAATATCACTGTTTTTATTACTGTATTTTTATCAAATAAAAACAGCCTTTTTGAGCATAACAGACATCTGTAAAAATAATTATAATATCTTAGACTCAAAACTTTTGAAAGGTAGTTTACATATAAAAAATAATAAAATAAAAAATTCCTAATATAATATAATACAATATAGTATAATATATATGCCTAATCTCTACATACATTACTAATATAAATATAAAATTGAAATATATTAATTTACATAATTTAAACTAATATTTTAGATTGGGTTACCTGCGGGACGGCAGTGGAATTCTGAGGAAGGTCTTGTAGGTGCGTAGTTCCCTGTGAAGCTCCATAAAATGTTTCTCTTTCCTCTTTATCAACCAGGTGAAGTTTCCATGTCTCATTTCTATCTTAAACACTGCAGGAAGTGACTGGATACATGAACAGCCATTAGAAAAAAGGATAAATTAAATAAATTCTGCTATGATTTACTCACCCTCATGTCTTTTTAACCTGTATGCTGTTTTCTAAACAACACAAAAGTAGAATCGGACCAAAAAAAAAAAAAAATAATAAAATTATTATGTGGCTTTAGGATATTTGGAATCTAGTGCAAAAGTCATATGGATCACTTTGATGGTGCTTTTATTGTGTCTTTTTGGACTTTTTGGAAAATAACAGCATTTGGGTTTGGAACGACATGACAGGGAGCAAATGGTTCATTATTCCTTTAAGATTTCAGCTATTTAAACTTTTCACAAAGTATTTCCAAAACTGAGGGATGATTCATTATTTTGTCGATATTCTTCTGAAAAACTATTTTGCATGTGCTAAGTATTTTCTTACAGTATATGGTGTCCAAATCTCCAGGGCAACATGTAAATTTCCTTGGAAACCTCTAAATCTCCCGGGCAACAAATATACGTCCTCAGCCCACATACTAACACTTCATGAAAGGGAACGGGAGTGGGAGATCTCACCTTAGAGACGCTTCTCTGGGAGGTGACGTTGAAGCGATCCTGGGCAGAAGTGAAGCGTTCCACCTCCAGGATTTTGGCGGTGATGGGAAGCGCAGTAAGAAATACATGCGCCCCGGGCTCTTTAAAGCCTATTGTTTTATACACGGCTGAGAAGGGGATACGGTTTTCTGTGGACAAAATACTTCAAATGAATTTCTGACAGTTATATACACTACTGTTTTAAAGTTTGGGGATATTAAGATTGTAATGTTTTTAAAAGCAGTCTCTTATGCTGATTATTTAATCAAAACTACAGTAAAACAGTAATACAGTGAAATATTATTGCAATTTAAAAAAAATATATATTTAAACTAAAAAGTTTTATTTGCAATTTTACATTTTATATAAAATGCACTGTCACTTTTGATTAATTTAATGTTGAAAAAAAAGTATTAATTTCTTTAAAAAAAAAAAAAAAAGCATACCCCAAACCGACCCCAAATCATAGAATTTAATATTCGTTTTTTTCTGTTTTATTTGGATTATTTAGTGATTTCAGGCTGTTATTGGTTTCTTTTACCTGCACTATTGGGGTCACGGCCGTCAAACTCCTCTTCCCCATCTCCATTGTCGAGTTCTCGTGTGTCCAAGTTCTCCATGATATCGGTCATATCATTAGCCACCAGATGCAGGGTGCTGACCGTGGGTTGTTGCTGTCGCAGCATGGCTAACAATCGGCCTGCTGGCCAGGGCACTCCTTTAAGACACACAACACTTTGTTTAACATGAGAAATGAGGATGTTATAAAACATAAATCCTTCAAACATTCATTGGAATGGTATGAGATATGATTGTTTGAATACTGTCTCCACAACAGAGATAGTCAAACAAACGTGTGTGTGTGTGTGTGTGTGTGTGTGCTTTGCCTTGTTTTTGGTGAAGCTGGAATGTGGATTAGAGCAACTCATTCAGAACTAAACAGAAAAAGTTGAGAACTAAATTGGGGACAGCAGACAGCAGTCTGAAACTTCCATCCTGTTCCTCTTTCCTTTTAACTGCTTACAAAAATTTTCGAGAAGCTTAAAGACATCACAAACAAAACCAAAAATCCCCATTTTGTCCAGACACACTTCATGTACTACAGCAACACCATTTATTAATGTCACAACAAACCTCACCTAAGTTTGGCCTGTGCACATTTGCTTTGCATCGTCTAGCGAAAGAGACAAAAATAAGTGTTTTTCAGTTTGAAGATAACTTATTATCCATTTAAAATCCCTTAAAAGGCATTTTTGCAACAGTGTCATAGTACACTACCTTTTTTAAAAGTTTGGGGTCAGTAAGATTTTATTTTCAGCAACGTCATATTACATTGATCAAAAGTAAGAGTAAAAGCATTTATATTGTTAGAAAACATTTTTATTTCAAATACCGGTGCATCTCAATAAATTAGAATGTCGTGGAAAAGTTCATTTATATTAGTAATTCAACTCAAATTGTGAAACTTGTGTATTAAATAAATTCAGTGCACACAGACTGAAGTAGTTTAAGTGTTTGGTTCTTTTAATTGTGATGATTCTGGCTCACATTTAACAAATACCCACCAATTCACAATCTCAACAAATAAGAACATTTTTAGTTAATTGTTGGACCCCAAATCATCACAGTCTGTGGAAACTTAACACTGGACTTCAAGCAACTTGGGCTATGAGCTTCTCCACTCTTCCTCCAGACTTTAGGAAGTTGGTTTCCAAATGAAATACAAAACTTGCTCTCATCTGAAAAGAGGACTTTGGACCACTGGGCAACAGTCCAGTTCTAGCCCAGGTAAGATGCCTCTGACGTTGTCTGTGGTTCAGGAGTGGCTTAACAAGAGGAATACGACAACTGTAGCCAAATTCCTTGACACGTCTGTGTGTGGTGGCTCTAGTCTTGATGCCTTGACCCCAGCCTCAGTCCATTCCTTGTGAAGTTCACTCAAATTCTTCAATCGATTTTGTTTGACAATCCTCATAAGGCTGCGGTTCTCTCGTTGGTTGTGCATCTTTTTCTTCCACACTTTTTCCTTCCACTCAATTTTCTGTTAACATGCTTTGATACAGCACTCTGTGAACAGCCAGCTTCTTTGGCAATAAATGTTTGTTGCTTACCCTCATTGTGAAGGGTATCAATGATTGTCTTCTGGACAACTGTCAGATCAGCAGTCTTCCCCATGATTGTGTAGCCTAGTGAACCAAACTGAGAAACCATTTTGAAGGCTCAGGAAACCTTTGCAGGCGTTTTGAGTTGATTAACTGATTTGCATGTCACCATATTCTAATTTGTTGAGATTGTGAATTGGTGGGTTTTTGTTAAATGTGAGCCAAAATCATCACAATTAAAAGAAGCAAAGACTTAAACTACTTTAGTCTGTGTGCATTTAATTTATTGAATACACGAGTTTCACTTTGAGTTGAATTACTGAAATAAATGAACTTTTCCACAACATTCTAATTTATTGAGATGCACCTGTAAATGCTTTTCTTTTGAACTTTCTGCTAATCAAAGCATCCTTCGAGCACATCTTCCATTTTCATATCCTCATTTCATGTTTGATTCATAAGACATTCATCATGAAACTCTGGTTGAGATGCCACATTTGTCTTTCTAAATGAAATTAAAATCATTCACTCTTCATCTCATTGACGGAACTGAACAAAATGAGGATGATTAATTATCAACGATCACTTTTAACACTAAAATTTAATCTGAACCTCATATTTTATGACTTTATGATACCTGTAACACTTTAATCAACTCTCAACTTGACGTGCTGTATATCTGAGCAGGTCTGTGGCATCAAAGTGAGAGTTTCGCTTGTCTGTGCTGGAATCAGGCTTGTTAGACACTCTCAGAGTGAAGTCCTGTTGAAGCACAACTCTTGTTTCCATGGATCTGACCTGGAGCCATCAAAGCCCATTCTAATCACCACATCTTCAGTAATAGTTCAGACACTTCTCTGCTGAATTAGCTGTAAGCTGACCTAAAGTGTGAACCACAAAAGCAGGATGAAAATAGATCTGCTCTTAGGCTACTTCCTCTAAGATGATTTGCTGATGCAAAGGCTCTTAAAGAGAAGCTCATTTTAAAGAACTTAAATTTGCAAAACTGCCGTCTCAAATCAACCTGGGCTCGAGTATCAGTCCGACACAAGTAATCTTTAGTCAAAATGTGATATTCCTTTCTGAGACAAATTGAAGTGCCATCTAAAATCTTCTTCTAGAATTATATTTTTTTGTCAGCCTATTATGTTTAGGTTCAGTTTAATGGCAATTAACAGGTGCTTTTCATTGCCATTAAAGTGAAATAACTAAACCTAAACATAGAAACCAGCACTTAGAGGCTTTTGCATCTGAAGTCTTCAATTATATTTTGAAAACTGATTTGCTTCTTGTGATAGGACTAACTATTGTCGTGCTTTTCTAAATAATCAGACTAGTGATTTGCATCTAGTGGAAGATAAAATGAGCAAAACAAACAAACAAAAAAAAACTAACAGACTTTAAGTGATTATAGAGATCAGAATATCATATAGACTTGGGATAAGCGTTATAATTTTTATCATTATTTTCACGTCATTGCTGATAAATGGTTGAACACTACAAACTAAAATCAATCCTTTTTAATATTTAAAATGAATTTAGGCATCACATAATAATATACAGTATTTTAATAGGATATTAATTTAGAGATTTGTTAAAGATTACATTTAACAGTGTTATTAAATTATTATTATTTTTATTTTTTTTACTAAGCATTAGACGACAACAAAGACAATCTAAATGTAAGAATAGAAGACATGAGCATGCACAATTAAATATCAACCAATACTGTATAGATCGATCGATGTGATCTGTAATACTGGCTGATATTGCGCACTCATACTAAATCTCAAATTCTGAAAAACATGAGTATATCTGCATCTGTGGACTGAATGTATTTCAAGGAGGCTGTGAAGAGGGAGATCAGAGGCTTTTAGCTATTTGAGAGATCTTGTCTTTGCAGCATTAGCATTGAATTGGCTCTCGTCTAAAAATCCACATCCTGGCATGCGAAAAAGAAAAGCTCAGTTTGGTAAATGTAAGGCTTATATTACAGTCATGAATGGAAACCTACTATAAACAGCCATAAACTGGTTGCTATGCATAACAAGAGTTAAAACAGCGCATTTGCCAAGATAATAAATCACATAGGATCAGCGCCATGAATAATGTTCTAGAGCGGTAAAACAAACATTAGACAATGTTTTCCCTTAAAATCCTCGTAAAAGCCACAGACACGAGGATATGTAAAGGTCAAAGACTTTATACAAATATTCCTCGTTTTATGTAAATCACACAGTCAAATAACCTCGAGTTTCAGTGCACAAACATACATCTCTTACACCATGACGGACAAAGAACAGCTTAAGGGTTACGTTTCAGTGTTGAATAGTCAGCAAAACACAAATTCACACTTGTATCGCTTCTTGTACTGCCACTGAATTTTTCTGAGAAAGTTTCACCTCTATCAGTATGTGGAAACAGCAACACAAACACACATTCCAACAGTTCTGGAAACCTCCCTTGTGTTTTCACTGATGCACCTGTATGTGTGAAGGCGGACAGTGAAAGATCGGCTCAATGAACTACTACTTAAAATAAAGGCGCTCGACTGCAGAGCAGCATCAAAGGCACATTCCCACCACCACCACCACAACAGAAACACCCTCAAGCTCTCAACACCCAGCATCATGCTATTTCAAGTGTCAAAATAAAGCACACTGAAATGTGTTTATGTATAGTTGATCTACAGTAGTCCAGAAGGTACATCACACATTCTGTGGCCTCTCCATTTCATAGGTGCTTAAAATGTCTGGGGGAAAGAATGACTGCACAGTACTCAGAGTTAGGAGTTTGCTGGAAATCATGCATATGTGCTACAAGCATGCCTGATAACTAAATCATGTGGCTTGATTTGGAAGGTTGTGCTATTCATTTTCTAAGCAGCAAGGGTTATGATTTTCTACCTGTGAGACAATAAATCGAATGTTAAAATCAAACAGATAAGGGATCCGAAAAATATTTAGTATCAATCAAATAATACCTTGGCAACCACCCAAAGACATTTAAGCAACTGCATGCCAATCAAGAACACCTCAGCAACCACATTTTGTCAGGAACTACCTGGAGATGCCCCGCAACCATTTAGGGCCATAAACACTCATATTCTCTTGTAAAAGTCTAGACTGGCAAAGCATTTTATTATGTTGGTTTTGCATCTTTACCTGCTTTTTCTGCTTTTAAAGGGGCATGTTGCACTTTAATTCACTTACAATCTGAGCTTTTAGTAAAATCAAAAGTCTGCATGCATACTAAATAGTTAAAGGCGATCCAGGAACTGGTGAGTTACTGACCCATGCATTGCTGCACAGGTTGCTCCAATGGGATTTTCCCTGTGATTAATGCACAGCCAGTAGTGCTCATTGAAAGGTATCTGTTTAACTGGCAAGGGACCAAGTCTTTTCAAACACAAAAGCAGGAAAAGGGGCCACAGTGTCCTTGTGTGTGGAGCAACTTGATGAAGCATGTCCCTCTATAACAGTAAATATGCAGATCAGTACTGTCGTGCAGGGAGATGACGTTAATGTGGCAATACCAGTTTGACTAAGTATTCAAACAGAGACTACGACGAAAACACCTTACCCTGATACCAACACAACATCCACAACAGTTCAAATAACATGAAACAGAGAAATTAAGAATGAATGAATGAAAGACTCCTGACAAATCGATATTATATTGATATTTGGGTCACGATGTGATAACATTGAGATTCTTTAGGTTTATTTTTGTATTGTGATTCCAAACCTAATCCTTGTATAATGCAATCTCTCTCATTCAGCACCCATTTTTCCCCAAAACTATGAACATGTAAAATGTAGTTTTTAGCAGTGAGATTTTTGGGATAGCACTGTGAGATAAAATATTACAATACTTCGATATACTGATAATTTTCCTTTATAACATGCCTACTGTATCGCTCAGAAAAGTTGGACTTACTATTAATGCTTCATTTTATTTTTTTATTTTTTTACCATTTTCTGCATTTTAGAATAACAAAGTCATTAAAGCTATAAAATAGCACAAATGGAAGAATGGTAATTATATAGTGACAAATGTAAACAAATAAAAGCTTATATGCTTATATTTTAATTGTCTTAAATCTTATACATCAATTTGTTTTGTTTCTTTATTGGTTACTTGTAGGTTGTTTTTCATTTCATTTCATAAAATAAATTAAAATAAAATGAAATGGTGCAATTTCGGGCACTTCAGCCTTTAGATCTCATTTGATAATGAGAACCAAACGGAGTCAAGGGTCTCCAAACTTTTCACTGGCATTGAATCTTTTCTGAAACCATTTCCAAAACATTGCTGGTGTGTGGAACCTTATTTTGATAACTGGTAAAATACAAGCGATGTTCTGCAAAGAGAAAAAAATGCTCCAGCAAGCCACAGTCGAACCAAATGCAAATACAAGGCAATGTTTTCCATGTAAATTGGAAGTGTTAGTGTGAAGTGCACACTACCAGACACAAATCAGGTAGGTGGACAGCTTGCACTGTAGGAATAAGCTGCTCTCTATAAAGGGAGCTGCTTTAACTGTAATTAAATTAATTTTTTTTTTTTAAATAAATATAGTGTCTGCCTATATTACACTGACATTCCACAGTGACTCACGCTCTCCCACATACATGTGCACAAACATCTCAAAAATCACACCCTCTGTGCATACTCAGATCTTTCTGACGGCTCACAGTGCATACATTTACATGCATTTTTTAAACTAGCAGTCACACATGTTGTAAAAATCACAAGTTACCCATAGCAGAAGAGTTCCTTCCTTATTTCTGCCTGTTTAAAATATATTTTTCTCTTTTAAAAGACAGCAGAGAGATGTGAAAATATAATCTAAACCATTTCAACTATTCATAAAAAGGATTAAATGCCCATTTAAAGATTTGGTATAACAGTAAATTTGATTGACGTTAAAGAATGTTCACTTACCTGCCTGCGCACAGGCAGAGATGCCCCCATCATTTCTATTATCCTCTGCGTCTTATTCTCCCCAGAAAAGTCAAACTAAGCAGAAGCGTGTAATCCAGTCAAACACACACTGGCAAACAGCAGTGTGTCGGAGTATATGTCCAAGAATAATAGGGGCTGAAACAGTAGTCACATGCCAAGAGGGGGAGGAGTCTTACTAGCCTTACAAGAGATGCATCAACATGCATCTTGTGCCATATGTTTTGTGTGGGATGTGCTTTTTATCTCTCCTCATTTCATGCTCAAAAGTGCCATTTAAGTTAATATTTGCCAGATGATTCAGGGGCAATGTCTTATGTAACACTTCTCTCCCTCTCTTAGTGCTGAGTGGATTGAGTCTACACACAAACATCCCATTCATTACAGCCTTCATATGCTTTATTCTCATTTTAACCCATCAAACTAATGGATGCGCACCAGCTTCTGGACTCCTAGCATAGCATTTAAAACAAAGCAGCGTTTGAGCCCACAGTCCCTGTTGTTCTCCGGGAGAACGCTGTTATTAAGTGTTCATCTCCTGGTAGGACTGCATGACAGGTTACATGACAGTCCATACACACCCACATGCCGTGCCGCCCGTGTTTGAAATTGAACACTTGTGGCGCTTTCAGTGGTGATGGAAACCTGAGATTCTGCAGAAAGTTACGAAAACTGCCACCGCAGATGGTTAAATATGATAAAGGACATAACTGTGATGTTTCTTTCTTTACACATACACAGCCAGTAGCCATTAAACAACTCATATTACATTGCTTGAGACAATATAACCCTTATTTACATCCCTAACCAAGTGTTTTATTTAGTCATCAACAACCCCTAAATAAAGGGTTTTTAACTTTTTTTTTTTTTTTTTCAGGCCAAGGGCCCTTTTTAGGGACATGTTGTTAAATATTGTATAAAATGTAAAATGTATATGTTTTATTAAAATAAATATGGTTGAATTTTGGTCCTGACCTATAATAATAATAATAATAATAATAATAATAATAATAATAATAATAATCAGCTAGCACCATATTATAGTATTTACATGGTTTTTGTGATTTGTGATGCATACTATTCAAAAAAAATAAATAATTATTCAAATTAAATAATATAAATATACTTTTTATATGGCAAAATATTTCTATTTCAAATAATATTTTTTTTTTTTACTTTCTATTCATTAAAAAAAAATAATTATCAAAAACAATATATCACAGTTTCCATAAAAACATTAAGCTGTATAACTGTTTCAGTATTGATAATAAGATATGCTTCTTGGGTATAAAATCAGCAAACTGACAATACTGTAAATGGCAGTTTAAAATATATGAAAACATATTATTGTAAACTGTAAAAATATTTTACAATGTCACTCTTTTTATTGTATTATGATATAATATATGCCAGAAAAAATAATAAAAAAATAAATAAACAAATAAAATCATATTGTCCAAATGTTTAAATTGTAGTGTACATAGCTGTGAGCTTAATGTGTTAATTTGGTGAAATTGATAATGTCATTAATTTTTATTTTTCAATTATCAATAAAGTAACTTTAATTTGCTCAAAAAAAAATAAAAAATAAATGTAATTGATCAGTTCCCTCTATCTGCATGTAAATTCCATAATAAAGAAAAAAATCTAGTGACAAAAAACTGGTTAAAAATCAGAAAGTAATTCAAAAGCTGCTGCAAACCTGTAAATCATTTACTGTATGCATCAAGCACAGATACATGAATCTTCAGTTTAGAATCTAAAACAAGCTTTGTTCTGTACTCATTCCCACCCTTGAACAACATTAGATGCAGTCATTACCATGTTGATCGGTTTTATCCAGGCACTGTGTGCTGGTGATAAATTAACTGCATGTCCAATAGAATGCATCCTGCCTACTGGTTTTCTAATGGGCTTATGGAAGTTACAGAGGAGGGCTAACAAACCACTGCCAGGAATTTCTTTCCTCATTTATTTATTTTTTGATTGACCATCGATGCAAAATGAAGGCATGCTACCAGCTAATGCTCAGAGAGCAGATAAATCATTGCTGAGTACATCTGCAAACAAGCACTGAATCCACACTGAACCCTTACTCTGTTTATGACTGCGGCTAAATTATTCAAACGAGCATCTCCATATCCGCATTCCACTGGTTCCCTAATGAGATTTCCCTAATGTATAATTCGACACAAAACACTGCAGACATGATCAAGGGTAAATCTTTGAAGTAAGCGCCCTCTAGTTGTGACTGACATGTATCGCTTTTTTAATTTCCTCCTCAGCCTAAAAGCAAGTGACTTTAATATTGTTAAACTCGCTGTGATTTTATTAAACACTGCTTGTAATTTAATTTAACACCCTTTAATCTAATTGCAATTCTATCATCCCTAATAAAACACTGTTATGCTCAGTATCTGTCTGCTGTTGCTGTTGTGTCAAGATAAACTTCTCCTTTTGGGAATTAAACAGTTTCAACACACCAAGGAGATTCAAATTAAAGACAGACAACCTTTTTTTAATTTCTGAAATCACTTAAAATCCTACAAAAAAAGATTTAGCACCAACATCAAATCAAAAATTAAAGGAATAGTTCATCCAAAAATTTCAAATTCACCCTCAGGCCATCCAAGATGTATATGAATTTGTTTATTCATTGAAACTTTCCTCTGCAGTGAATGGGTGCCATCAGAATGAGAGTCCAAACAGCTGAAAAAAACATCACAATAATCCACAAGTAATCCACATGACTCCAGTCCATCAATTAATGTCTTGTTTATTACAAACACACAGTTTGGATGAACTCGAGTAATGTGGATTACTTAGCTCTCATTCTGACGGCACCCATTCAATGCACTGGATCCATCAGTAAGCAATTGATGTAATGCTAAATTTCACCAAATCTGTTCCGATGAAGAAACAAACTCATGTACATTTCGACTTGGATGGCCTGAGGGTGAGTAAATGTTCATCAAATTTCTAATTTTGGGTGAATAATTCCTGTAAACAACTATTCCATTGTACTCAAGATGCACAATTGCATCTGTTTATTATGTTAAACTGAAAACATAGTAACTGAGTGTGTGTCTGGTCACAGGACATTCATTTAGCCGGCAGTCATTCCTGTCTTATTGAAAGTGGCCCACAAATGCATATCAACAAACACTTGGATGCATATCTAAAACCGCTAACAAAACCACTGGGATAAACACATGCTCTTCAGCTTTTACAGTCAGTGCACTGAATCACTACATCCCCATCCATGCTTATTTTGCACATTTTTTCGTAATAATAGATTCTAGTTCCACACAACAATCCCAGATACAAGAACATGAAACATAAACAGGGTGTATCTTAGGATCTATTGCTCATCCTCACTTGAGTTCAACTTCCTGTCCCTCAAGAAAAAAAATTGAAATTACACATAGACCACAAGCCCAATTTCCTCTTTCCTCAAGGCCAACGCACATGCTTGGTCATATCACTATTTTACTTTGAAAAATAGTAAAAACAGAACCACCTCTCTAAGGACTGAACAGAAAAAGGTTCTCAAACATACAAATAATGGTTTCATGTGCATTGCAAAGAGGATCCAAAGTGTGAAGATGCAGATGAACCACAATGAGAGCACACAAAACCCAAAGACAGCTTTCTTTTTTTTAACTTGCTCATGTGACCAACAAGCAAAAGTGTTAAGTCATCTCGTACAGCCTCGTGTTTAATAAAAGAAGAAGAAGGGTGATTTTGCTACAGGGGAAAAGGTGGTTTAACAACTCTTGTAGCTTGGCAACACTTTTATCAATGTAACATACAGCAGATATGACATGTAGCATCTCCTCCTGTATAACATCGGCATTATCATCTGACAGCTCTACTGTAATCAATAGACCTGTCATATATCTCATGATAGACGGCTGTAGTACTCAGAAACCACACCCATGTGGCAAGGAATATGCAGTATTATTAAACAATTATGGTCTCTATCCAATACATACGCACTATCTAAATGTGTGTTGTTGTCATAGGTGGAAGTTAGCCTCATTATTGTACAAAGGATAAAACAGCAACTCTGTACAACGCCAAACACACATATCACACACCTTCCCACTAAGTCAACCAGAGACTTCCATTCTGTCCTGAGATCCTTGAGAGGGGACCGTACTGATATGACAAGACACAAAATGACCATACAAACTTTACAGGACTATGCAATACAGTGTGGTCAGAATATAATGTTTAGAATTCATGTTAATGTAAAAGTTCCCCTGCCAATCCTAAACAAGATTTTGAAGCAGATTTTAATTTTAAGGAAAGAAGCATATTTACCAAACATTTCTAGATAAATCTCACAAAACCTGTTAGGAATTGTCCTGGCCACAACTCCAAATCAAATGGAATAAAAAATGTAAAAAGAAAAAAAGTCATGGCTTTCAATGACTTCTAAAACAAACAAATAGAAAAAAAAAAAAAAAAAAAAAAAATGTATATATATATTATATATATATACGCAATATATATATATATATATATATATATATATATATACGGGCTCTGTCTATATATATATATGGCGATTATATATAAAAGAAATCTTTCTTTTGCAGTCTTAAAAACAAAAGGCATTCTGTCTTGGCATCTGTTCCATGAAGAACCTTTAACATCCATGCATTAAAAAAGGTTGTTTATAGTGGACAAGGGTTCTTTTTTATTAAATTGCTGCTATTAGATTATTAAAATGTTCTTCACACTAAGAAAAAGATGGTTATTTCAAGAACTGTTCACTGGAATTTTATTTGTGAACCAAAAATGGTTCTTCTGTGGCATCACTGTGAAAACCCCTTTTTTGATCCTTTATTTTTAAGAGTGTGGGAATCTCTTCATGGATGCTACATGGAGTACACACTACACAGTCATTTAGGTCCTACAAATGAAGTTCCAGGCAAGACATTAACATACAATGAATACACAGCTGAGCTCTTCTGTCTGTTAGCATTTGTCAGATGTAGCAGCTATTGTAACTAAGAATCAGTTCTAGTCTCCGAAGTTGCCCTGCAGGTACAGCAGGTTCGAAATCAGTGGGTGTGGGCAATCGAAACATTACTGAATTGTTTAAAAGGTATCACTATGAAGTTCTTACTATAGTTAATTTAAACACATTAAATCCCATGGTGTCTCTTTCATAGACTGCTCTGATCTGATGTATTGCAGTCCAGAAGCACTATACGGCTGCCACCTTCCCTTGCGTCTCAAACCTGTCACTTTTCTGGTCTACGCAGCCAAGATGTCATTACTTTTCCGCTTGTTAAAACTTACTCAGATAATTTCTACTCTCATAACAGAGCCTTATTTGGTCAGATAAAGTAAAGTAAACATACCTGATAAAGAACTGGAGGAACGTCCGCGCTGTTGGGAATCTGCTTCTCAAATATAAAGTCAGCAGCAGCGCTTAGAGGAGGTGCACGCGGATCATCTGCCTCGCGCTTCCTCTTCTGCACTGTTGGACCCGCCCATTTAAATTATGCATGGACGACCACACCCCCAGAGATGTTATTTATAGTCTTAAAAATAACAATCATAATGTTCATACGCTGATATATATTTATTTCTCATCTGCTTTCGAAATATATTAAAGAAGTAAAAAAGGTACACCAATATGTTTATTCTGTATTATGGGTCTAGATGTAGCCTAAACTAGAAGGTCCACAAATTTGATTAGTCAAGAAGCCTTCCAAGAGTGTTTATTAATATTTATATCACTCGGGTCAGGAGTTGTCTGAGGAGAGTTTTCGATCTTTGTGGGATTTTAAAAGTCTTTGCGTGGCGCAAAGTCTCTCGCTCGCTGTTTAGCTTTGCTCGGAAGTGGGTTTCTCTCACTGGGCGTGGTGGATCTGGAGCGAGGGAACGCGTTGAGCCGAAATTACATTTACGACACTACAGAACGGCTTTTAGTTTTTATTGACCTTGGCAAAGAACTAAACAAACTAGCTCTGACATAATGAATATGTTACAACTTAACAAAACTGATGTAAAAATCACTACAGCTAAACACGTCATTAATGTAGTTTTCAACCCTTACGAAAATAAACCACGGTTTTACTACTACTACAAAAAACATGGTTACTATAGTTAAACCCTGGTAACAAATTAACAGCAGCAGCAACGTATACAGATCTAGTCCGCCAAGACAAAACCTATGCACATTCCATGCATACTAATAAATGCTGGTAAAATTAGTTGTCATGATTGAACTGCGGTTATACAAATGGTAATCAATACGCCAAAAAGAAAAATAAAAATAGTTACTACAATTTTACCATGGTTTATTTTCGTAAGGGAAGCATGGCTTCATTTTAGGAATATGATTAGAGGTTAATCGATAGTCATTTTATAATTATTTTGATATGGGCTCAAAAATCATGCTCATTTAGAAAAGCTAAGTAGCCTAATGCGTGTGCTTGTGTATTGTATGCGTGCATCTCCTCTGTTGAGGCATCTAAATCATTCACTAGCTTGTCATCAAACTATTCCTCAGTTGTAAATAAGAAAAAAATAAGTCTGCGATAGACCCCGTAAACGTAACCGCAGCTCTAACCCAAACCGACTGCAGCAGCAGCGGAAACCGCCGGCTGGGTCTCAGAGCCCTGTGATCTCCCCGGTCCCCGCCCACTCTGCGTTCTCTAGGCATCGCCCTGATAACAAACAAGAATTGCTCCGTAGCTCATTCGGTTTTACTCCAGATATTTGTGTTACCATCAATAAACAAATCAGTTAATTTACTTCACACACATTAGGGTTTCACCTTTGCACTCATTTTTTTAGATTTTCTGACAATGCTTTTAAATTATGGGTGTCAGTTCACACGGTTTTGACATATCAGGCGCTTTATCTAACTAATCTCGTTAAAAAAAAAAAAAAAAAAGCACTGTTTACATCACATCCTTCTTTTCCAGACATGATAGCCATTGACCCACCTTCATGCATGAAAAACCAAACATTCCTTAATGACACTAATGACACTACATCACTACATTTTTTCTCATCTTTTGGTTTTAGCATGACTTGAAGGTTTCCAAGACATCTAATGGACAGAAGAGACCCATTATACATAGCAGAGATATTTTAAACAGATTTTGCCACACACTATCAGAGAGAGAGAGAGAGAGAGAGAGAGAGAGAGAGAGAGAGAGAGAGAGAGAGCTACCACTGGACTATACCCTCTCAGAAGGAATTAATCAAATAATAAAAATAATAATGGCTCCAAATTATCCAATTTTACACAACATGTTAGCTTTTACAGCAATAAAATTTGAATTTTTAAAATTTCTATATTTATTTAGAGTATAGTTATTGTTTAGAGCAGTGGTTCTCAACCACATTCCTGGAGGACCCCCATCACTGCACATTTTGCATGTCTCCTTAATCAAATACACCTGATTCAGGTCACCTGCTCATTAGTAGAGACTCACAGACTTGAAATGGGTGTGTCAGACAAAGGAGACATACAAAATGTGCAGTGACGGTGGTCCTCCAGGAATGTGGTTGAGAACCACTGGTTTAGAGGGCTTTCTTTCTTTTATTTTTCTTATCTTCTTCTTTTTTTAAGTAAATGTCTGGCTCCAAGGATGATAACAATCAAATCATGTCTCAGATATTTAAAAATTGTGTGGTGTGGTGTGTGTGTGTGTGTGTGTGTGTGTGTGTGTGTGTGTGTGTGTGTGTGTGTGTGTGTGTGTGTGTGTGTGTGTGTGTGCGTGTTATCGTTACACCAAACCGGATGCAGCTTTCTGTTTGTCAGGGCTGTTCTTACAGTCCGCACCTTGAAACCTAATATACTGGAAAAGCAGGAAGGGGCTTTAAAAATTGAATATTTAATCACATAAATTTGAAACACAATGTTGTTTCCTAAATTCATTACTGTATTAAATCTTAAGTTTCTACAGTATTTTCTTTTCATCTATTTTGGCATTTTATGCTAGATATAAGTGAAGAGTCACATGCTTTGTAAATTATGCCAAAATTAGATCTTTTAAGTAACAATGCTGCCATCGTGTGGTCAAATTCGGTTTTGTGTTCCATACCCACTTAAAGGGATAGTTCACCCAAAAATGAAAATTACCCCATGATTTAAGTAACATTGATCCATCCTAGGTGTGTATGACTTTCTTCATTCAGATGAATCCAACTGGAGTTTTATTTAAAAATGTCCTGGCTCTTCCAAGCTTTATAATGGCAGTGAATGGGTGGTAATATTCAATAGTCCAATAGATGTCCAATAAACTTTGTCCATCCATCATAAAAAGTGCCCCACACAGCTCTGGGGGATTGATAAAGGACTCCTGAAGTGAATCAATGCATTTTTGTAAGGAAAATATCCATATTTAAAACTTTTATAAACCATAATCTTTAACTTCTGCTAACTATAGTATGTGCGTTCACGAGAGAGTCACGTTCCAGCTGATGATGTAGGATGTAGGCTTAGCGAGAACCAAGGTTTGTTTACAGGAGCAAAGGAATCAGTGTTTCCTTTCTTTAGCTGAATTGATCACGTTTGTGTAACTGCAAGAACCAATGGCGCTTCAACCCGCCAAAAGGGGTGGAGCTGACTGATGTTTAATTTGGCTCTGAGCACCAATTCATCAGACTCTTTCAACTGAAGTGACAGTCATCTACTCATGTGTAGTCTTATAGCACGGCAGCCTACGCAACTCTTGTTCCTTTATCTCAGGGAACTGATGTTATGTTAGTAACCAGAGCGTTCCCTTTCAAAGGGTCCTCTTGTTGCTTCACTGATGCATATAGGGAACGCTAAGCTAACAATGAAACCCAAGATGCCTAGGTTGAAGACTACACAACAAAACCTTCTCCACTTACAAAGTGAATAAGGTAAATTTAAGTGGACAAAATCCATGCCTGCAGGGCAGGGACATCCAAGTTATGAAACAAGAAAGCTCCACAGCTCTGGCCGGGGATGCCAAATCATCACTTATGATAGAAGATCTGTCCTCAGTTGTATCGGCCAGGGGGCTGCTGATAGCAGCTGAATCAACTCTGGTAACCATGTCTGAGTGGGGCCACCAGGAGGACCGAACATCTGACTTCCCTGACACGTCTGATGACCTATGAAAGCAGGGCAACTGAGAGGAAGGTATACAGGCGAGTGATGGGACAATCGTGGGCCAGGGCATCACGCTACTTTGAAAGTAAACAGGGCAGTAAAAGTTGTCTTCTGATGTGAAGAGGTCCACCTCTGCCCTCCAGGAGACAGACTAGATAGTTTGAACCATTTGGGGATGTAGTCTCCATTCTTCTGGAGATACATTGCCCCTGGACAGCATGCCTGCTCCCTGGTTCAGTCTGCAATTCATGCTCTCATTGAGAGATGATAGATATGCCTGCCCTTGTACTGTATAGCACTCCCCAACTTGAGTTGGAGGCATCTGTCGTGACCACCTTCCTTCTGGAGGTCAGTCCCAATGGGATGCCAGATTTGGACATGGACAGGGACATGGGCTTTGAACCATTACTGGAGGGGCCGCATATGAAGCAGGCCCAGAGGAATCACAGAGGAAGCAGCTGATATGAGGCAGAGCATCCTCTGAAAGCCCTAAGGGGATGTGAAGTCCCAAATCTGAATGACGCAACTAGCCGCTGAATTATCAGAGTGTTCCGGCATAATCCACATCTGGGCAGAATCGATAACTGTCCCCAGTAAGACTACTAGATGACTGGGAGACAGAGAGCTCTTGGCTAAATTAATTAACCCAGACAGCTCCAGGTGGCTGAGCAGCAGCGACCTGTGGGCGATGAGTTCCAGTTCCGATATGGCTAAGACCAGCCAGTGGTCTCAGTAATTCATAATGCAGATTCCCTTCTGTCTCAGAGGGGAAAGGGCCAGAGATAGTCCGAATGGTAGGACTGTATATTGATAAGTCAACCCCTCGAACCCAATCCCATGAGCAGTCTGTGATGAGGGAGCAGATCTGGATGTGAAAGTAAGCATTTTTCAGATCCACCGATAAAGGCGATTTATAAGCGCATGGTTCAGATGCCTGGGCCCACCATTTTTCTTGGGAACGAGGAAATAGGGGCTGTAAAAGCCTTGACTCGCTGTTTGTCAGAGGAACCATTTCCATGGCTCCTTTTGCAAGCAGAGTTTGCACTTCAGACCAGCGAACGTGAGCATTGTTGTCCTGTACTGAAGTTTGAATAATGCTTCTGAAGCGAGGTGGCCTTCAGACCAGCGAACGTGAGCATTGTTGTCCTGTACCTGAAGTTTGAATAATGCTTCTGAAGCGAGGTGGCCAGCGAGTTCCATCATTAACTGAATAGGGGTAAGTGTATCTGGAGCATCTAAGCGCATGAGTTTGCAGGTGAGTCAGCAGTGGTGCCTAGGGCTAATGGGCATTTGCATGACAAGGGCTAGACACCGAGAACTGGAGTAATATAGCCCTGTAAGGAGCAATCCAAAAAGTGGCACCAGTCCCGAGTCAGTGGAAGACTACTTGTGAATGAGATGACTTAAATTTAGGCAGACGTTCATAATAAATTGGCATAACCTGGCTCTTGCTAAAGTGAGATTGTTGTGTCTCTGATAACTGAAGTGGATCTCACAACACTTCCATTTGATCTAATGTCCCAATCTGAATATAACTTCTGAGCAGAGGTTGCAGCGAGAGCGCTGTGCATAAATTTAATCCCAGATGCAGCTCAGAATGGTATTGGAGAGCGATTCATCGCAACATTGCTTAGATAAGAGCTTGCTACCTATTCCTGATCACTGTTATCAGGGGAAAGGGCCACATATACGATAGAAACCTGTCCAGAATCAATTTAGTGTATCTGTATAATGATAGATTCCCTATCCTTGTCTCAGAGGGGAAATTCAGGAGCAGATAGGACAATAACAATACATATATATATATAGTTTTTAATATATAGATCAGATCTGATTATTCAGTGATGGATCATCTCTGAGCGTGTGATAATCTGCATCCCCAACTAAGCCAGCCAAGGTACCAACAACTCCAGTGGGTACAGAAATGGGAAATAAGAAACCCAGTGCCAGTTTCCTCTGGCCAATGCAGCCGGTTTTAAATGTTCAGGCTGAGTCAGATTGTGCTGAGACATACGTGTCTGGTTTCCAATGGACTGAGCTAGTTTGGTCTTTGGAAGGGGATCTTCTGGGGAGCATCTAGTGTGACATGATTTCCACTGACATTCAGGGGTGTAAAGGTAATCTTAGGATGAACGCATTTTTAAGTACAGTATAATTTATATTTTAACATGATTGCCTACATTTAAATTTGTATAAACACACATTTTAGAAGTAAAATTTAATATTTAACAGTAAATTCAGGTATAAGACCTTAGACTGCCATTGATGTTCAGCTCATAGATGAAAGATGCTGTGACTAAACTGCCATAAATAAACAGTATACAGTTCCGGAGAACATACAGTAAAGGGATATTTCACCTGTAAATTCTGTCATTACTCACCCTCATGTGAGTTCCAAACCCATAAGACCTTCTTTCATCGGAACACAGAATGAAGATATTTTTGATTGACCAGAAGAGCTTTCGTTACCCTCTGTAGAACACACTAAGAAGTTTCAAGGACATTGGTACCTGGTGAAGGTGACATCAGTGCTTTTCAAATGTTTCCAAGAACACTGGTCAAAGTGACTATTATTGTCCGTATTATAGTTTCTGGGGCTGGAGAACATTTTAAAGGGTGTGGAAAGCTCATTTCAATCAGGTGTGTTCCCATGAGGATGAAAGGTGCCTTAGGGGTTTGGATGAATGAGCGGTGAGTAATTAATGAACCTATCTTTTTCATTTTTTGTGAAGCTTTAAATACAAAGTAATTACATATAAAGTTTGTTCTGGCATTATGTCAGTTTATTTTAGCGGCAAGGCGCGCTCGTTTACCCGCATCCCTGTATGTTGGTTTTGAGCAAATAAAACTTACTAGTATAGGAACCTGTATTCTGCCCACCATTTGCGGTGCCATAAGACTGGTGCGCTGTTCTTAAGAAAATGGCTAAAAAAAGCTGTGCTCAGTAACTACCTTTGTCCCTGGGTTGTCAGGGGGTGTGCTGTCAGCGATTGTATTTAAAGCTTTTTGTTAAAGAGTAAGTAATAATTGATTTGAAATAAGAAGTAAATGTGCTCTTGAAACTGATTCATACATGTTGACCTTCATTCTCAACTATTTTGATTGAAATCGAGAATGTGGATTTTAAAAATCTAATTTGTTAATATTGTAATTTGTCATTAAGTTTCTTTTCTTGACAAAAAAAGTCTAAATTAATTGTTGAAAGTGGAATTTATTAAACAGACACAGGTGACCCTAAGTTATGAATTATTGGATATTTACAACAAGATGTATTAGATTTTCCTGTATGAGGTAACTCATCACAGTCCTCAAAGGGTGAGTTTTGTGGGGATAGCATACATCCTTTTCAAATCATGAATGTGCTATGGAATTCGAGAGTTCACTAAAAATAACTTGGTTGCCAAAAATGTATCAGTGTCACATTTATACTTCTGTACCAGTTATATTATTAATTTATTTGAACTATGCCATTGAAGCAAGTCTAAAACAAGATAAAACGATTTTACATTCCAGCTGACCATTAGAATGTCACATGCTGTATCGTTAATTCTGCAAGTAGTTAAGTTTTTTTTTATATATTGCCATACATTTACAATATTTTATTTTTTTCCCAAGGAGTGGGAGCACTGAAAGCGGACATCAAGAAACCGTTGTTGGGGACAGCTGTAAAGCATTGTAATATGCAACACCTGAAGATATCGGCATTTTACGGATGGAGTGGAGGTGCTCTATGTTTTAGGTAATGTAGTTTGGCTAAGCCATTGCTACTTGGAAACTTTTTTTCCTTACTTCTACACAGGGATGAACACGCTTTAAGTCTGCTCCAAAAATGATCTTCGGGAAGCTGGATCACAAAACTGTCGGCAAAACAGGCATGAAAACAAAACCTTTCACTTAGAGGTGGTGAGCATTGCTGTGTTTGAATGAATTGCGGGTTTTTTATTTTCCTTGTATCTTGTGTTCTACGGTGAGCCGAGGTGATTTAAGTCATATATCTCTCATTTAATTGGACTCACGTCATGTAATTCTACATTAGTGTAAAAAACCGAAATAAAATAGAAATGCTATTAGTTATATAATCATGTTTTTAAATTGTCATTTGTGTGAACTTAGTGAGTGTTTAAACTTTATAATAACCAAGAAGACAGCAAGGGAGATTTTGTACATTCGACTTGTAAAATATGCATCACAGTAGTAGGGTAGACATTTTCACTTTCATTTTTTTGGGGAAGTAAAGTAGATCAAGTAGAATAGTAACTGCATGTTAGATATAGTACACATGACCAAATTTAACCATTGCAGATTTTTCTATAGTAGGATTCAAAAAGGGTCGTTTGCAAAGCCGACTATTTCAGAGAAATTTTGAATGGTTTACAACAAGATGCAAGTGGTACAAAAAAATGACATGGAAATTTCAAAGTGTGCAGCGACCGCACTCCTCTTGCATGACTTCTTAACTGCAGTGAAGCGCTTTGCAAATCTTTCGGATAGATGGGAGGTTTTTTTGTATCTTTTGTAACTCTGATTGTATTTGTCTGAAGGAAGAAAGTCATATACACCTAGGATGGCTTGAGAGTGAGAAAATCAGGGAGCAATGAAACTGTGTGGGGACCATGTCAGTTGTAACATAGTTCACGGATGGAGCTCTCTTCTAAGGAGCTGATGATCTGAATCAGGTGTGTTAAATAAGAGAGACATTCAAAATATGCATAGTGGTGACACACAAGGACTGGAATTGAGAACCACTGCTTTAATGTATTTCTTGGATACAAAGGAATAAAAAACCTGAGTGGTTTAAGATTTTTTTTTTTTTTTTAAATGTCTATATTTCAAACAGACAATTTTGGAAAGCAGACCACTTAAAAAAAGCAAAATAAAGCTTTGTAAAATCTGACATAAACTTTTAAGAAAAAACGGTAAAAACAGTGCCAAATTAGAGTTCTTCAGCTTGTAACATTAGCAAAACCCTTTATAAATCTAAAGAGAACCGGTTTTATAAGGTTCCATTAAGAACCATGGTTTGAAAGTGCTATATAGGACATTTTTGCTGTTATAAGTAAGTAATTAAAAGTTTATTTATAGTACCTTTCACAAGGAGGGGTCACAAAGTGCTTTATAATAAAAAATAAAATCAAAACAAATAAAAAACCAGCTATACAAATACTACCAAAAACAACAAAAATTTAATAACAGGCAAACCATACTATTAATTAAAAGCATGTCCAAAAAGGTGTCTTTAAGTTATAAATGACCTTTTAATAATATTTTATTGTCATTAATATTAGTATATTTATAAGTAGTAGTTGTAGTATTTATTAATATTATTAGTAGTAGTTTTAATATTATTTTATATAATATTTATTTACACCCCCCCCCCCCATCTCCTTGGTCTTATTATATGCAAGCCACTATTAGATTTTTTATTTTATTTTTTAAATTGTAGCAAAAATGACAGTACTCAAACATTTATTTTTTATTTTGTTTTAAAAATACATTAATAAATGACAATTGACATTGAACATGATGATGATGTTGGGTGTGAAAGCATATGAAATGCTCAATTGAGTTCAAAGTGTGTCTCTAGTTTTTTATTTTATTTAATTTATTTATTTATTAATGGTGATTTACGCACACTGGGCACTGTTACTAAGTTTAACCTTTAAAGAATTCTATTTTTTAGAGTGACACAACAGATAAGAGAAAAATCAGGTTTAAAATCCAGCAATTTTATATTAAAAAAGCAAATATCGCCAAACAAACAGCAGCCGTCAAACGGCTTTCAGCACCCTGGACAGCAGCAGCTCATTATTTATTCAAGCAACACAAGAGGATTTTTTATTTCGGTGACATATTCTTTCATGTAAGATGGTCTGGTCACACCGCCAGGTGGCATAAAACGAACAAAAAATGCCCTTCACCTTGTAAATCAACTTTCAGTCGCTCTAAGAGCGTTATTTGTCTGTTATTCGTTAGAAATGTTCTAAAAGCTAAGAAAAGTTGCAGGCACACAAAACACATCGCAAACGAAAAGAAAGTTTGCACTAAATCTGCATTTCAACAGTACAATTAGTCAAATCTGCATTTCAACAGTACAATTAGTCAAGACACCCAGTGCGCATGCGTCTAGTGGACCGTGTACCCCCTGCTTGCAGCTCGGGGGCGCACCATTGACAAGTTACTCGCGTGCACTTCTCATACTGTGCAGTGTGCATTGAACACCTGTAAGATGTGCATGGAGACAACAGCTGGGTGGAAATCACGAGGTGCCATTAAGCCGATGCAAATCCTCTAAAATCTCATCATAATGACTAATTGGACAAACGTGTCCAGCTGCCTGTTCAGCATCACTTTATGCGCTGAGGACATTATGGATAGTAATGCAACTGCTGAGGACTTTGAGTACCCGGTCCATCTCTTCCCAGTCCCTATCCTGACTGGGATCACAGTGACGTGCTCTTTCCTGTTCCTCGTCGGAATCGCTGGGAACCTGTTGACCTTCCTGGTGGTCACTAAATACAAAGACATGCGAACCACCACCAACCTTTACCTCTGCAGCATGGCACTTTCAGACCTGCTCATTTTCCTCTGCATGCCCCTCGACCTGTACCGGGTCTGGCGGTACCGACCGTGGAACTTTGGCGACGAGCTGTGCAAACTCTTTCAGTTCGTGAGTGAAAGCTGCACGTACTCCACCATCCTCAACATCACCGCGCTCAGCGTGGAGAGATACTTCGCTATCTGTTTTCCCTTCAGGGCGAAAGTCATCGTTACGCGGGGTCGGGTAAAAGGGGTGATTATACTCCTCTGGACTGTGGCTCTGTGCAGCGCGGGACCCATATTCATTCTGGTTGGGGTCGAGCACGAGAACGGCACCAACCCCTGGGAGACCAATGAGTGTAAAGCCACCGAATATGCCATCCGCTCCGGACTGCTTACTATGATGGTGTGGGTCTCCAGCGTGTTCTTCTTCCTCCCGGTGCTCTGTTTGACAGTGCTATACAGCCTCATAGGCAGAAGACTGTGGAGAAGAAAGGAGAATCCTGTCGGACCCATTTCGAGTCGGGAAAAGAACAATAAACAAACGGTCAAAATGCTGGGTGAGCTCAACAATGCCCTGAAATCTCTGACAAATGATGTTTGTGTATTTCAGAATCATTTCAACTTTCACTCGGGAAATCTTACAAAATAATTTATTTTCTCTTTAAATATGTAACTGTTTAATAAACAGCATTTTATATTAATAAACAGGCTAATTTAATGATTTAATAAACATTTGTTTACATTTAACAGGACACGCCTGGTAATTAAACTCCATGTGCATAATAAAGCAGAGTTTTACAGTGATTTTTTTTACAAAATATAGAGGATATACCAATAAAAGATACATTTTTTTTAATTAATATATTTTATAATGAAATTGTTATAAATGTACATTTAATTACATTTGATATTACAATTTACATTTATTATGAACAATAATCAGAGTGAATATTGGCTGTTTAGTTGCTAAGGAACAGCAACTTGAACGTTTTAAACTCGGCTCTTTCAGTCAGAAATAGCACGAACTATCTGTTTTCATTTGTTCATTTTGATGGTCTAAAATTTAAATAAAACATTTTCTTCTATGCATAAATAATGCATTTCATCATACTATTGGATATTCGACACTATAACTTTGGGGACCCTTTAAGCAGGCTATTAGTGGGAATCAAGGACGCCAACTTCTACTTACATTTTTTAAAAAACATTTTTTTTTTTAACTAATATTGAATTATTTTAAAGAACACATACAGTGACTAGAGTATAGCATCATTCCGAGACGGTTGACTCTTAAGAGCCTGTTGTTGTTAGTGAATCAGAAACATTCAGTCACATCGATTACTGATTCTGATTCACTTCATTCTCGAAATAATTGTTACTAAGTAACAACTTTTCCCCCCTAAATGCACTTATTGCAAGGATATCGTATTAACAGTACTTCTAATTTCTATAATAAAACATTAAATCTTTTTAAAACATTACAGACATGAACTCTCTTTTTCTCTCTTTATCAGCTGTGGTGGTTCTTGCGTTCGTTCTCTGCTGGCTGCCGTTCCACGTCGGGCGTTATCTCTTCTCCAAGTCATCGGAGGCCAATTCTCCTCTCATCTCCCAAATCAGCGAATACTGCAACCTGGTCTCATTCGTGCTGTTTTACCTCAGCGCCGCGATCAACCCCATCCTCTACAACATCATGTCAAAGAAGTACAGGAGCGCAGCGTGCAAACTGTTCGGAGTGAAGCGCGCTCCCGGACGATCAGTGCAGAGCATCGTGAACGCGGAGAGTGTTTCAGTTTGGAATGAATACAGCTGGAGCACGTGACACAGGAAAAGCCTCGTTTAATAAATGTGCACTTTTTAACAGACTAATCCTCACGAGAGTGAAAAGGAGAGTCAACATTAACCTCATACTTTTGGTGATATGCATTTAATTTCAACCATTATCTGATTTCATAGAAGCCTTTGCATATTTTTTTTAACCTGTACATAGCATTAAAAATAACTATCAAATTGCTGAACCCTGAAAACAGTATTATTAAATTATATAGTAATCTAATACTGAAATGTTTTTGGTATTTAAAAAAAAAAAAAGAAAAAAAAAGAAGCTTTTTTTGATGGTTGCATTTTAGGCGCAACATAATTTGTGCATACACCAAATATTATTTTATTTTACGAGAATGTTTATGCACTGGTATTACCATCATCAGCAGACACCAGAAGTGTAATGTTTCCCTCTACCCTGGTATCCATGCAAACTCTATGAGCTGCACACTAACCCAAAAATGCCTTAAACTGTGTGAAGTACTGGATGACAAGAGCACTGTAGATGTAAGCACTCTTAACATTGCACCCAATGTGGGTGAGATACAATGGTGCTGAATGATAAAATCCCATTCCATAAAAAGCATTCACCAAGCTTGTGTTTTTATGTTACATTAAATGTGTAGCAGCCATAAAAAGTGCACTTACTGAGGTTTGTGAATACTGCTGCCACAGTAGTTTTGTGTAAGCCCATGTTGCTTGTTGGCAATGACATTCTAATTAAAACTTTTTCTTGAGATGTTTGTAAAACACTTTTAATATTTATGAAAGTTAATATATTGTGTTTATTTTCCTTTAATGCACACTGTGATACATTTTTTGGAATGTGTTATTGTGTAATATATATAAAGTTTTTAATGTCATGCAGTATTACTTGATTTTAAAATGAATGTTTTTGTGCTATTGACTATACAGATCGTATTTGTATTTGATTCTGAAAATACATTTTAAAAAACCTTTTACCAAAAGGACAATCAAATAATAGGCCCCCAAGAACAGAAAAAAAATAAAATAAATTAATTAATTAAATATATATATATACTTGTCCTTCTCAAAAAATTAGCATATTGTGAAAAAGTTCATTATTTTCCATAATGTAATGATAAAAATTAAACTTTCATATATTTTAGATTCATTGCACACCAACTGAAATATTCCAGGTCTTTTATTGTTTTTAATACTGATGATTTTGGCATACAGCTCATGAAAACCCAAAATTCCTATCTCAAAAAATTAGCATATTTCATCCGACCAATAAAAGAAAAGTGTTTTTAATACAAAAAAAGTCAACCTTCAAATAATTATGTTCAGTTATGCACTCAATACTTGGTCGGGAATCCTTTTGCAGAAATGACTGCTTCTTCAATGCGGCGTGGCATGGAGGCAATCAGCCTGTGGCACTGCTGAGGTGTTATGGAGGCCCAGGATGCTTCGATAGCGCCCTTAAGCTCATCCAGAGTGTTGGGTCTTCCGTCTCTCAACTTTCTCTTCACAATATCCCACAGATTCTCTATGGGGGTTCAGGTCAGGAGAGTTGGCAGGCCAATTGAGCACAGCAATACCATGGTCAGTAAACCATTTACCAGTGGTTTTGGCACTGTGAGCAGGTGCCAGGTTGTGCTGAAAAACGAAAATCTTCATCTCCATAAAGCTTTTCAGCAGATGGAAGCATGAAGTGCTCCAAAATCTCCTGATAGCTAGCTGCATTGACCCTGCCCTTGATAAAACACAACTGGACCAACACCAGCAGCTGACATGGCACCCCAGACCATCACTGACTGTGGGTACTTGACACTGGACTTCAGGCATTTTGGCATTTCCTTCTCCCCAGTCTTCCTCCAGACTCTGGCACCTTGATTTCCGAATGACATGCAAAATTTGCTTTCATCCGAAAAAAGTACTTTGGACCACTGAGCAACAGTCCAGTGCTGCTTCTCTGTAGCCCAGGTCAGGCGCTTCTGCTGCTGTTTCTGGTTCAAAAGCACACGCCTGTGCACGGTGGCTCTGGATGTTTCTACTCCAGACTCAGTCCACTGCTTCCGCAGGTCCCCCAAGGTCTGGAATCGGTCCTTCTCCACAATCTTCCTCAGGGTCCGGTCACCTCTTCTCGTTGTGCAGCGTTTTTTTTGCCACACTTTTTCCTTCCCACAGACTTCCCACTGAGGTGCCTTGATACAGCACTCTGGGAACAGCCTATTTGTTCAGAAATTTCTTTCTGTGTCTTACCCTCTCGCTTGAGGGTGTCAATGATGGCCTTCTGTACAGCAGTCAGGTCGGCAGTCTTACCCATGATTGCGGTTTTGAGTAATGAACCAGGCTGGGAGTTTTTTAAAAGCCTCAGGAATCTTTTGCAGGTGTTTAGAGTTAATTAGTTGATTCAGATGATTAGGTTAATAGCTCGTTTAGAGAACCTTTTCATGATATGCTTATTTTTTGAGATAGGAATTTTGGGTTTTCATGAGTTGTATGCCAAAATCATCAGTATTAAAACAATAAAAGACCTGAAATATTTCAGTTGGTGTGCAATGAATCTAAAATATATGAAAGTTAAATTTTTATCATTACATTATGGAAAATAATGAACTTTTTCACAATATGCTAATTTTTTGAGAAGGACCTGTATATATATATATATATATATATATATATATATATATATATATATATATATATATATATATATATATATATATATATATATATATATTCAACAGTTTTATTTTGTGTCCTTTTGTAGGGGAAAGGAAAAATAAAAGTTAATTAAAATGATCGAATAAATACATTTATAAAACTTAATATAATTGATGTAAACGAAATGCAAACACCTCATTTCAGAAACTGTAAAAAATTTATTGTGTATAAATATATTACATATATACTACAGATACATAATCATCTTAAATACAAAGGGTAGTATTTTCAATATCTATACATTTTAATTGATACGGTAGTTTTTTAAATATGTCTACGATTATAATTTACATCAATAAATGTGACAGTAATGTTTTAAAAAAATGGTAATATGGAATGATTTTCATAAAACGATATGCAAGCATGGAAATCTATGTCTAGGCCACTTTTTACCTGATGTCCAGCTAAATGCGGCTAAAATAAAAACAAACAAATAAAAAAGTATTTATTTTTTCCACTTAAAAATTTTGGGTCTTGAGTTCTTAAAAAGTGTTCTTCAAGTGTTTCCACTTCAAGTTTTCTAGTGTCAAGTCATTTCAACTTCTTTTAATCAGAAAACAATGGAATGTTTTTCCAATAACTTCAGCAATACATATATAGTCTACTAGATGAAGAGTAGATGAGTAGATGATTAAAAGAAGTAGAATGAAAAATATGTTTTAAAAATCTAAAATAAAAGCCTTAAGTGATCAGATATCAACATTTTCTGAACCAAAGCAATTTAAAAAAAAAATCAGAATTGAAATAAACAATGAACAGAATAAAAACAATACAATTATATCTGAAATAAGACAGGTTAATGATGTTAAAATGCTGTGCTATATTTGGAAAATAATAAAATAAAGATTTGTCATAATCCCCCTTATAAAAAGACATGCTACATGAGGAAAATGTTGAAAATGACGTATCTGATTCTTGTAATAAATAAATGAAGATTGCACTGTGATTTCCATTATAAAGTACAGGAATAGAGCATAAATAAATCTAACAAAACTGTTATATCTTAAATGCTTACCAACTTTGGTCAAGGGCTGATTGAGCTAGTAAACACGATCATGTCATGTATAATGTGACCAGGGTAAGGGTTAATGGAATACTGTAAGCAGCAGATCTGAAATGATTTGTCACAAAAGTTTGGATTTGTGGATTTCAAGGCACAGGTTCACATGGCCCTCCCAAGTCCCTGAGATACAAACACTCCAGACTTCACAACGCTGTACACTGATGATTGATTGCAAAGACTGTCATTTGACTCTCTTTGGACTGACAGTTGCAGGTGTTTTTTTTTTACTTTACTTTTTTTTTTTTTTTTTTTTTTTTACAACCAGCCCAAGGACACCTTTTTTAAGACAAACAAGAGAGTAGAGAACGACTAAAGCTTTTAAAAAGCTTTTATACAGACGTTCCTGGGGCACAGATAAGGGAACGAAAGCATTGATGCCGTTTAGCTGTCTAGACACTGATTTAAAGATAAATAGAACTGACCATTAAAAAAACCTCCTCAGATATGCATCTGATACTCAAACTTGAGATCCGGAAGGCCACTTATTACTTTAGTGTTAAAATCTCCTAAATATAAAAATATGCACAGCATTTTAAACTTAAAAAAATAGGCACAGACGCCAAACAGTACATTTCATCATTACTGATTTGTTAAAGCTGTAACTCATCTTATAGAAAAACCTGAAAAAAAAAAAAAAAAAAACATGAAATCTGCTCACGTGATTGTTCTTAAAACTGTAAAAGGTGTATTTTGGTCAATGACCAAAAACAGTCTTTGCATTAACGGTTCTGCAAGCTGTAGTTTAAAAACTGAAGAGACGAGAATGGCTCTAAATCAGAAGTTGAAGCAGGAAGGCCATTAGGACAGAGAGAGAGGCCACCCCAAATACTATGAGGCCAGCAAACTGTTCATCGGTGAGGGTTTTGCCCATGGGCACCCTGGTGATATCTGCTTCCACGCCCAGTGTGGCGTCAGGCCGCCGCAGGTTGAAGTGGGCAGATGGGCTGAAGGACCCGCACAGCTCCTGGAGGGTGTCCACGCAGCGCCTGCATGCAAACACACGCACGCGGTAGTCAGTGTTCCACTGCAGGCCAGAGAGCTGGAAGGACGTCTCATCTCCCTTATACACCTGAAGGACAGAAGGAAAGTAATGCATTAGCCCAGACAGTTTAAATTTCTCTTTCACTGTGTGCACTTTTGGATAATTATGAATGTAATAATCATGAAAAATTATGTTATGTTATACATAGGAATGGGGTGTGAATTAGTTCAGAATGTTATTTTTTTTTTTTAAATGTTTAATATTATTTTTATATAAAAATGTTTATTCTTTATTATATTTTATTTAAATAAACAAAATAATAAATAAATAATAGTAGTATTATTTATTTAAACAAAACAGATTTAATCATATGTATGCATTTGGGTTTATTTCTAATACATTTTGCATATATTATATTTGTATATTTATTATATAGTAGCATCCGTATATAACAATAACGACAAATATTTTTTTTTTGTATACATACATTTTGTATATTTATATTTATTATTATTATACAGCATGACTGAGATGGAATATAAAATACATTTATAAAAATATATAAATAAATTCATTATGTTTGTTTAATCAGATATTATTAAAAATGCATAAAAAATTATGTATTACAAAGTAAATGCAAATGTATAGATGTAAATAAATAATTAAATATATTCTAAATAAATAAATAAATTACTAAAAAAAGGAAGGAATAATGGACTATGATAGGAATTAAGGAGATCTGCAAATAATACATATTTATATTCTATCCTTAATAATAAAAAAGAATTTAACAATAAATATATTGATTTGGGTAGCTACAGTAAATGAACAAATAAAGAATGAACCACAGGGTACTAGGTTTTAGGTTTACTGGTTAAAGCAAAAAACATCCAAGATGCCAAAAAGAAGGCCAAACAATCTTTGCACTCTGTCTCTGACCCACATTTTACAAAAGATGAATCTTCAGAGCTTTAGTCCCCTCAAAGAGAATCTCAACAAGCCACCATAATCCTTTCATTTGGAGCACGAGCAACACTGTCAGGATCAATATAATATAAGAATGACACTGTAGGGCTGGACTTCTGTTTGTTCATAAAACACTGATGATTACAGAGTTACATAAATGTTCTTACTCGCTTGAAATACAAACCTTCTTTCTCTGTAGTGTATTAAAAACACCTTGATGGTAGACTCATTCAAACTCAAGACAAATGAACTGAAAAATTAAACAACCCAGAAGATAAAAAAATAAAAAAATGGATGTCTGCATGAAACAGGTAACTGCATTAATAACCATGAAAATATAGACCTAATAATCTGTACGTGCCACAAGTGCAATACAGAACAGTAGATGTACACAAAAAAAGCTAAATTCGCAGCAGTAATGACAAAGTCAGTGCTTCAGAAATCAACCGAAACAAATTATTCTGTCTTTTACCGTCAACACTACATAGACATGACAATAGCTCACTCAATTGCAGTTGTTGACCCAAAAGCATGGGAACATACACAGAAAAACAAGACCACTCAGCAAATGGAAAATAAAAACATAGGGGGAAAAAAGCACCTAAACATTGTTGAAGACAAACGTATTGAGGTGACATTGTTCCACCTTTCACATGCTGCTCTCAGAAGGACCACAGTTAGTCTCCATGGCAACACAAGAGGTTTTAAGCCTCTCAAACACCGGTAGCTCAGTTTTGGTATTTTTGATATTACTGCCATGACAGACCAACATATGCATAATTAGTCTTTGTATTACTTCCAATTAAAGATGAAGAAAATATTGACCTAATCTTGAATACTTCATGCATTAATAACAGAAAAAAGAATAAATAATGGAAGTGAATTAAAATCAGCTTCTAGTGGTCTTTGCATAAATGGGGGAAATGGCTGTACAGTTAAATAGTTAATTAAGCTAATATAGAGCCTGGGGAACTCCATTTTTTAGGGAATACAGCACCAGCAAGTGAATTACTGAGGCTGAATTTAACAGAACAGATGAATGACTATAAGGGGGAATCACAAAAAATATCCAGGACACACTCCCTTCAAACAAACTGCTGTTCTGTGTGACAAAATTACAACCAATCAGAGCATATTTTGAATGTAATACACAGTTAAATGGAGCGAGGTTTTGGACCACAGAGATAGCCAGTGTGAAAACACAGAAATAATGTAGAAATCAAGCGAATGACCTAGTGATCGTGAAAGTCAGAAAACTCTGATTTATGTTTAATCTTCATGTAGTCCTCATCTAGTTTATTATTTTAACGTTTTTTTTTTTTTTTTGTTCAGTACAAAGGGATCTATATTCATTATTATTTAGGGGTGTTTATACATTACTTAAACAGAAAAAATATTTGGATGTATTCTGTGAACTTTAATTTATATTAAAGTAAAAAATAATGCAATTTTTTCACATTTCAGTAATGAGTATTTGGTGGCAAAAACTCCTTAAATAATCGTGATTATTGTTAAAAAAAAAACAAAAAACAAAAAAAAACAACAACTTTAAAATACCTGTACATAATTTCTGTTTTTTCTTTTGAATTTGGAGTGATGTATAAACCTGGATATTTCTATGTGAGAGTCACCCAATGATATTCACTAAAAAGGGCAGAGGATGCGATGGGGAAAGGAGCGTTTTCTCTTTTTAATGAATAAATAAATTCATACAATTTGAAATTTTGTGAACTTCCATTCAATTTATCGCAGCATGGAAGTGGCGTACCAGAAATGATTTCAAAACAATAAGCGACTGCACACTTGAATGGACCCTTATCGTGATAATCACATGTTCCCCTCTTTCTGTGTCCTTTCCAACTTCACAACACAATTTAATGAATCCTGCGGAACTGTGTGTTTGGAAGCACTAGATTTCATTCAAATGCTGATTGTGACGAGTAAGACATAAAATGGAAAGAAGAGAAAATGATGCAAATAGCTTGAGCCCCATTTCCGTTTCCTGTTCAGAATGAATTCCATTCATCAACAGCTCATCTGCAGGGACTATGACCATATGTAAATCTAACATGGAAAAATATGGTATTTCTTCAGGGCAACAAAATGAAAATACCACATGATATTCTTATCTCAGCCATTTAAACAAAAGTTCCAAACATTTCCAACAAGCCAAAGTTCTTGGAAACAATTTGAGTGGGACAGTAGTTTTAAACGCGATTCAAAGGAAATAAAAAAAGGAGGTTTAATGAGGAGTTTGGATCTTACCTGTTTATAATCAGAATCTCTGCCTCCCAGCACCTGTAGCACATAGCTGATTCGGTCTCCTCTCATTGGTGGAATACTCTCCCATGTGACCTCACAGGCATTTCCCTCTAGCTGAACAACTCTTGGGGCTGAGGGAAAAAAAGGGTCAGTTTTTTTTGTTTTGTTTTTTACCCATTTCTTTTCTTTATTGATTAAAAACAGTAAAAACTGTAAAATTGTGAATTATTATTACAATTTAAAATAACTGTTTTCTGTTTTAATATATTTTAAAATGTTGTTTATTCCTTTGATGGCAACACTAAGTTTTCAGCATCATTACTCCAGTCTTCAGTGTCACATGATCTTTCAAAAATCATTCTAATATGCTGATTTGCTGCTTAAGTAAAATTTCTTATTATTATCAATGTCTGCTGATTAATATTCTTTCACAAATCCTTCTTAACATTACAAATGTCTTCACTGTTACTCATGATTAAATTAATACGTCCCCTGAATAAAAGTAAAAATTTATTTCAATAAAAAAAAAAAAAAATGATAGTGATCCCAAACTTTTGTACCTGTACAAGCGAGTATAAATAAATGTGGTACCTTTCAGTGTTTGTGGCAGAGATTTGGTGGTGCTGAAGGTGTACGTCTCAGAAAACGGTCCCTCGCCCGCCTCACTCACCGCCTGGATCCGGAAACGGTACTGGCTCGATTCGCTCAGTCTCTGCAGCTTAAAAGTGTGGCTTGAACCTCGGTAAACCACCACAAACCTAATAAGATAATGAAAGCTTGTTACAAACATAAAATTAATTGGTACCACTTTATAAGAAGTGGCCTTAACTACTATGTACTTACATTTAAATGAATCATTTGGTACAGTGCACTTATTGTGTGCATACACTTATATTTTAAAAAATACCTACATGTAATCACATATGTAATTAATTTCTGTAATTACATTTATAATTACACTGTTGGCCCATCCCTTACACCTTAACCCACCCTTAAACCTACCCACACCACAAAATAAGAGACTAATCCATAACTGTATCTAACCTTAATAGTATCAAATGTGTTTTGCAATGCAATATGAACACAGTAAGTACATTGTAGGTACATAGTAGTTAAGGCCACTTAATATAAAGTGGGACCAATTCATTATTTTTTTAATGATTTTTTTTTCAATCATTAAGAGCCTAGTATTTGTTTTTAAAGTCTTGAGTGCTAAGGGAATTTTTTTAGGATGATTGGTTGAGATAATCGTTCCTTTCATGTCATTTTAATAAGATGCATGAAGGCAGCAAAAAATGTGAGGTAGAGGCAGGCCTTCATTACCTCCATTCAAGAGTCCAGACTTCACTGTTTATATGGTTAAAATTTTTCAGAACTGAGGCTGAAAGCTCAAAACTGAAGAACACTGGCCTTCATTTGCTTCTAAACGAGTCATCTGTGGGTCAGTGACGAGCGACTCTGAGAAAGCATTAAGGCAGGTGGTCTTGATAACCCTGAGTCTCCTAATCTAATTCCCAACAGCGCTTTGAGATAAAGTCTTCTCATTAGCCGACTCTACCTTAATGGACCCACAAACACAAAATGTGCTTTTCAGATGATACGCTTACATCAGAGAGAAGAACCTGCCCTACGGGTGCATGAGGGACAAATTAAAGCAAGGAAGTGCATGCATAAACACACACATAGATATGCTTCACTATAAATAAAATTAATATACCAAGAAGAACATTTACATGATTTTTTTGATGCCGAGTACAAGACTATTGTTTTTAATTATGAACCTGGGATATTATCATAAGCTGAAGTTTCAACTACAACAATAAAATAAAAAACTTGAAATAAACAATGTAAATGAGAAAGATTGCCTTGGTAAATATCTGAAATAAAATAAGTTCTTTATATTTTATTTCTAATGCTTGTTGAAGTAATAAAATAAACAAATAAACTAAAACTTAAATACTACAAAGACATAAAAAAAAGAATGTATCTGTTTTAATAAAGTAAACTTTTTAAAATTCATACCCGTACATATCCGCTGCTACTGCCATCAAAGCAGCACTTTTCTATAATTTTAAGGAATATGATATTTTTGTGCAATAAAAGGTTACAGAGATTAGGTCCATATTAGGGGGTTAGGTCTTTTAATGCCAAGGACCCTCAAGTATGATCCTATAGATCACCTTCTTAAAAAAAAACAGCTACAAACCTGTATTATCATGTAGACTCATTTCTACTGTGCAAGAAAAATAGCATGATTTTATAAATAAAACATGTTGCTTGCAAAGTAAAATTATTAGCTTGTACACTGTCATTGCATTAATGTCAAATTAATTTCTAATTAAACAAATTATTAAAATAATATTTGAAAATGATTTACTTTGAGTTACAGACACTTTTCTAACCATTATTATTAAAATGTAAAATAAACTATTTTTAGTATTTGTTTGTATGGCATTTTCCAAAACAAATTTTATCTGGAAATATTTTTTTTTTATACATTTTGTACTTTTTGTCTCTCAAATTTTCAGCAGACACTTTAAAAATGATTCATTTCCTAAAAATGAATTCAGATTAGCCTAGCTAACACTTTTGCGCATCCCTAGACACACTCCCTCACTGCGAACCTCTGATTCCTGTTCTCCATCTGCAGGGTGTAGGTAGTGTCGTCGGTGAGTTGACTTCGGCTGCTGAAACCCCAGCGTAATTTCAGACTCTGAGGTCCGACCGCTGCACACTCCAGCCTTGGAGGAGACGGCGGAAGGGGTCTGGTCCTCACCGTTAGGGTCTGGCTGAAGGGCCCAGGGCCCATTTCATTTTCTGCTCGAATCTGCAGGCTGAGAAAAGCAGAGAGAGGGGAAACATAGTTTTAAATCAATACAGTCTTGTTATGTAGTTAGTTAATTCTTTAGTTAATTTTTGATTTTATTTATTTGTTGTCTTTTGATGTTATTGTCCTTTTATAAACTATATTAAGGAAACTCCAAGAAATTCTAAGAAGTTATTCTAAGAAAAACTCCATCCATCCACATCATCAGCTAACTAAGAGTCAGTAGTTCCTGCAGCTTCACCCAAAGTGGCCTTCATTTGTTCACTTTCTGCCTTATTTGTTTTATTTGTCGATCCTGGTTAAAGCATGCCGGTATCTTCAGCCTCAAGCTGCTCTGTGACCTTTCCACTAGGTTTGATGGCACAGGGGAAAATGATCTTCTCTGGCTGAAGTGTTGCTCTTGCATTCAAATGAGGATTTCTGTTATCTATAGATATCCAAGAATCCAATCATGGATTCATTTAATCACCCTCATACTGTTCCAAACCTGTATGATTTTTGTTTTTGTGGAACAAACATAATTTGCACTTATACAAACGCATATGAACCAGTTGTATTAAGTGTCATTTATTACTTGAATTAAAAAGAGCAGTGTGTGTGTGTTCTTTAAAATTTCTCTTTTTGTGTTTTATAGAAAGAAGAAAGGTTTGGAACAACATGAATGTCATTTTTGAGTGAATTATCCAAAAAAATATTGATTTGCACAAGTACATCTTTGCATACTATTTTCTAGGACTAATGGAAGCAGAAAATCTAACAAGCAATGTGTAAATAACCTCACGAGAGCATGAGCACTTTTTATGGTCTCAATGGGATTTCTAAAAAAGCTTATTTACAAAACCTAAAGCTTTCTGTTTCTATTAAAAAGTCTCTCACAATGTTTATAACTCATGTTTTAAAGCACTTAACATTACTCTGGAAAATACTGAATGAATTCAGAAAACATGGAGGAACACCAAAGTATCTGAAAGCTACACCACCCTTAAAATCAGGTATATACTGTATATAGATTTATTTTATTCAGAGGCCACAGGGTTTAATGTTTAGTTATTTCATGCTTTAATATTCATATAATTTAGGTGTCCAATTAGGTTTTGGTAACACTGGGTCATTAGGGTGAGCTGGAACATGTTATTTTTTGACTGCTTGAGAAAGATATCGAAACCTCTAGTTCCATTAGAGACATTATTCATACGTTCATATGATTATTATGAGTGCATTAGGCATATTAATTGAGGATGTGTTTCACTGTCCAGTACCCCAATGGAGAGGTCCATTTAATGTTGTCATTCATCCCAAATTAAAGCCTATACATAACATTTAACAGACTCACTTTCCGGAAGCCCATTGGCAGGTAGATCGCAAGAGAGTCATTCCCTCATGCAAATTTGTTAAGAAGCTCCTCCTTTTAATATTTATCCATATTACATAAGGATGATTGCACTTGTTAAAATGTACAATATTTAAATATGGATATACCATGGTTTTTAGACACATACTACTGTAATACTGTTTTTATTTTTTTTTACATAATACTACAGTATTTTTGAGGTAATTACACTTTTATGAAGGTAAGTTTAATTCTTTAAGACAATTTTAAGAACAACTAAATAAAATTTAAAAAGACCTTTTTAAGGCCTTAAAGGGATACTCCACCCCAAAATGGAAATTTTGTCATTATTCACTTACCCCCATGTCGTTCCAAACCCGTAAAAGCTTCGTTCGTCTTTGTAACACAATTTAAGATATTTTGGATGAAAATCGGGAGGCTTGAGACTGTCTCATAGACTGCCAAATAAATAACACTGTCAAGGTCCAGGAAAGAATGGAAAGCATCATCAGGATAGTCCATTTTTTATGGGTTATTATAATGTGAGGTTATGTGGGTGCAAGAATACTTTTTGCACACGAAGAAAACAAAAATAATGACTTTATTCAACAATTCCTCTACTCTGTCTCTCTCCAAATCAGCGTAGCGCCATTTTGACAAATCTCAGTTGACAGTCTCAAGCCTCCCTGTTTTCATCCAAAATATCTTAAATTGTGTTCTGAAGATGAACAAAGCTTTTATAGGTTTGGAACGACATGGGGGTAAGTAATTAATGACAAAATTTTCATTTTGCGGTGGAGTAACCCTTTAATTTGTGGCAGGGTGAATTAATACTTAAGACCTTTTTAAGACTAACAGAAACCCTGAAAATGTACAATGGAATTTGCATCTAAAACATCACTGTACCATGGTGCCACAGTACATCTTGTTTAAAAAGATACCCTGCTAACAGCAAAGTTACATAAATACTCTTGAATCTACCCAGAAAGCACCATTTTGCTGAACACATCATGAACCAGATGTAAGTGGAGTCCATTTGTAAAGCTAATAGCACTGACATACTCACTCAGGGACCTGCTCGAGGTTCACCAGCACTCGTCTGTATATTACAGGGACCATGGGAAAATAAGTCCCCGGTCATCACTAATGCACAAACATTGACCTCCACCAAAGTGCTCATGATGCACGGTGGTAGAAAAAGAGATACAGAGTGTTAAACAACATCTCGGCTCACCTGTACTCGCTGTCCGGCAGCAGGTCCCTGATAATGTGACAGGTTTCGTTTCTGGTGGTGAAGATGCGGTCTCCAATTGAGATGCTGTAGGAGGTGATTTCTGCTCCATTACAGTGAGGCTCGTCCCAGGTAAGGGCCAGACAGGTGGAGTGGGAGAAGGGTTCATTGTCTGTTGGGTTCAAAGGGTGGTCAACACAGCAAAATCCAGATACGACATCAGGGGCCGCCGCAGGGGTCCGATACATCACCAGATCACTGTAGGGGCCTGCCCCTGCCTGGTTAACTGCCTATCAATCGGATACAAAAAAAGAATAAAAAAAGCACCTTTAAACACAAGTTAAATGGATAATCTTTTGACACATACATATATGTATGTATATATATATATGTATGTAGTATATATTAATATATATATATATGTATGTATATATATATATATATATATATATATATAATATATATTGTATATATATATATATGCTGTAAAATATATATATATTTTTTATACTGTATATATATATATATATATAGATATATATATATATATATATATATATATATATATATATATATATATCATGCTTTTAGTTTGTCAACGGTATTTTGGAGAGTATAACGACAAATTACTTCTCTTCACTCTGGTGCTGATAGACTGTTTTGCCATTAGTTCATAACTGACAGTGAGTCAAAGCCAATTAAATGTGAAGAGGAGCTCCCAAAGGTCAGAACATTTCCATAGATGACTCTGCTACAGTCTAACATTTGAACTCTATTACTGCTTATAATGTCTAATCTGCATAATGTTCAGGTTTGTTTTTGGTGCATTAAAACCAGTTCACAAAGAGACAATGATAATGCACACACCAATGCATGTAGGCTGTTTTTCATATAATACTTTATTCTTATAAATTCATTGTAAACACTAACAAGTGTTGACAATGTGTGATTAAGGTTTTACACTCTTCTTGTTTGTTTAATTAAAATGCAAGCTGCCAGTAATGCATGCATTTCAATGTGATTATGCTCAAAGCAATTATATGAGCTACATTACTTTCAGGAACTATTAGAATAATGCGTTTCCTTGGAAATTAGAAAGATGATTATTCATAACTCATTTTACTTTAAATTATTGATTAATCAAAAACTAAAATGTTAAAGCAAATGCTCAGTGGTTTATCTAAGTATAACGTTTATAACTTACTGACTTTTGTTTTTTGAAAATAGAAAAATACAATTTGGGAGGAAAATAAATTAAATGTTCTTTAAAATGGTGTTTAAATTAAATAATTCTGCAATTTATTTCAATTCAGAAATTTTGGGAAAATGGCACATATTAACATACCTAATATTAACACATTGTAGTTATTTTATTATAATCCCTAAAAATCAATATGATCATTTAATTTAAATTACCATTAAAAACAGTCAACCACTACAATATAGCTACTAGACAAAGCTTATTTAACAGCTTTTTTTCATAGCATTAGATATCTTGAAGTGGATGAAAATTAACCAAAAATAACTAATAAATACATCTTAAAAATTAATAAAAATTAAATAAAATGTCAGTTAACTAAAATGAACTATGCTTTTGTCTAAATAAATGGTAAATTTGTGAAAAAAAGCTCCCTTCTCAGCTTGTTTTCATTTATAATCGGCTATCTGAGCAATGTCTCATGGTCCTAACAGGAAATGTCTCATGTTGGACACATCATGAATTACCTGTAGCCTGCAGCAGTAGTCCGCTGATGCCTCCAGGTTAGAGATTTGGAAGCAAGTTTCCATTCGACTGTAGACCAGTTCAAGAGAGTCCAAATCACGTCCCCAGTCCAGCCGGTACTCAGAAATGTCTATCCCAGAGCTCACTTTGTTCTGGGGATTGAGATCAGAGCAAGTGTTACGCTCCAGGAAACGGTTTCATCAGGACAAACACAAGAGAGCTAATGCATCCTAAGTGCCGCTAATATATGAAACAGCCTCTCAGGATAGCATACAGAATGCAAAAATGCAGAAATCACATTCATTTTCATTGTGAACAAATCACAGGAGGCCCTTTGTCACAAGTCTTTTGAGAAGAAGGGACTGAAAGTGCAATTGGTGAAGAAAAGGTTTTGCATGGACCCAATCTGCCACCTTCACTGCAGAGAATCAGTCTTTGGCATTTTCTGAATGATCGATGAAGGAAATATGCTGTATTTTCGATGGTGCTGTTTATATGGAGTTTCTGTAGCCGTGTTGAGAGTCTATTCTAGTAATTTTGTCTTTCTATGAGTCCCAAAGCCAATCTTTGCTTCTGAAAATTGATTACTCTCTCAATGCAGCAGAAAATCACTCTGGCAATTTCATCAGATAACAGTGATTCATCATTTACTGCATGTATACTGTGCGAATGCCTCTTGCTGACTTACCTCCCAGGTCACATCAGCACAGGTGTGTGACCTCACATTGATGGCAGGTGGACTACATTGTCCTGGGGGGCCGGCGGCAGTGCTTATTTCCACAGATTCAGAGTATGGTCCATACTAAGGGGAAAAAGCGAAAGAAATGGCTGAGATTTAGGACTTTTTCAGCTGTCTCATATGGTAATGAATGGCCTGGGTTCGACCATAAGGAGGGAAATCTGTTATTTCTGTGGCAGGTAAACCCAAGGTGCTACACTGTGTTAGGCATCCATCTCCAGTGATGGCTGAATTAGCTTCTTAATATCCTTGCCGAGGCAGACAGCAGATCTCTTTATTGGCCTGAGGCAATGTAGAGGGTTTGTTATAAAACGTGGCTTTCATGTAAGAAAGGCAATACCACCGGAGCTAGGGTGACAAAAATATAGCTGTATGAGAGGCAATTGCCCTGACACACTGCTTATGAAAGGGAATAAAAGCTAAAATATCTAAAATACTAGCCTAGTTCCCTTCACTAAAATATATACTATTTATGTTGTAGCACTTGGGAAGAAAAACATTAATTGGTGAATTAAAACCACTTGAATGGGCTGAATATTTTGGATTAGTATACTAGATTCTTTTCCAAAAAAAATAAAAAAATCATAGCCAAAAATATTTCCCAAGGGAGATGGAACGAAATGGATTTTGCATTATTTCAAAAGCAAAAATGCAACTTTTTGTAAATCTGACTTAGTATTATCTATATACTATTATAGTACTTATTAATATTTTTAAATTTCATTTATTTTTAGTTTTCATTTTAATTTTAGTTTTAGTAATTTAGTGCTTCAACATAAACTTATCTCATGTCAGTTAGTTGCCAAGTACACATTTACATTAGATTGGTTTTACATTTAAATTTTATTTTCAATTAACAATTTTAACAGCTTTAGCTAATGATAATAACACTGATTTGCTGCTTATTTTGTTGTAGTATGAACAGGAAAAAACAAGCCAAATCAAAAACAATACATTTTGATATATTAAGATGATGATGTTAGGTTAAAAAAAAAATAAAATAAAAAATAGCCTGAATGCACTGTAAGTCACTTTGGATAAAAGTGTCTGCTAAATGCATAAATGTAAATGTAATACGTAATACAATGATGTTTACAATGCAATCCAAAGCACATCCATATGGTTTGAAATTCTATTAAAACCTTTTTTTTAACAAATCCGATTTCAAGTAGTTTGTTCAGTGTTTCATTTATTAAAGAGCCAGTTCATTCATAAATAGCTGGATCATGCATGCAGGATGACTTACCCCAGCACTGTTGGCTGCACGGACTTGGAACCTGTAGGTGGTGCCAGGGAGCAAATTACCCACAGTGCACTCTGTTTTGGATCCACAGTACACCTCCGTTGGCTCCGAACCCTCCTCCATTGCACACATTTCCAAGCTAAACTCCACATTTTCACTCTCTTCACCACACAAAGGTCCATCTGGAGAAACTAATGATGGGTACGTGGGAGAAACAAAGAAATTTAAATGTCATTTAAAAGCGGAAAAGTCAAAGCATAATCCATCACTCCAGTCCAATATACATGACCACACCAATAATACCGTTTCACATATCCTGAGTTTACATCTGCAATTCTGGTTCTTGTTTCCACCACAGAATAAAATATGAAATGTAATTGGGAATTCTTATCTCACTTTTTTTTTTTTTTTTTTTTTTTTACACAATTGTGAGATTTAAACTTGGAATTATAAGATATAAGATTGAAATTCTAAGAAGAAAAGTCCAAATTGTGAGAAACAAACTTCCATAGGGAGGTGAGTTGGCAAGAGGCCTTTTATGAATTATCAATAAGTGTATTATGCAAAAATATAATAATATAATAATAATTATTATCATTATTCATTCAAAAATTGCGAATAATAATGAGTTGAGGTAGCAAGAGGATTATTATAATTTTATCATTAATTACTAAAATGGTATATTGCAATAATAATAATAATTTATTTTTATTTATTTTTATTTTATATTGGTTCTTTTTTTTTTTTTATGACAGTGGAGGTGTGGTTGAAAGAATCATTTTATTAATTATTATTAATAATTAATAAAAGCCTATATTGTAAAAAAAAAAAAACTTCTTGCAGTCTTGATGCGTTACATATAGACAAGCAGTCTATAGCTAATTTACACGCTAACCACGTCAATTATTTACCTTCCTTTTCCTCATGTAAATGACAGTTCATAATAATCAAATTTGTTTACTTTTGGAATAATTCGCACACCAAATGATAATCTTATGCCAATTATTATGAGACATATTGAATGTTCCGGAGCCTCTGTTTTGTTCCAGAACCTCTCTTAGAGTGAAACCACAATGCAATTCTGCTGTCGCAGTTACGCTCACGTGCCCCAGACACAGACTTTATGATGACCTCAGAAGACATCCCTCCGCCACCAACCTCTCAAAACCAAAACACATTCTCGGTTCCCTCTACAACCCTGTACCAACTGGTTACAGGAAGGAATTGATCAATTGCAGTGATGGAGAACATGCAGGGAAGCTCACGCCTGCTGACCAATTTAAAGAGTCAGCGTGGATGGCTCAAAGCAGCGCTGCTATTTCACAGTTATTTATAGACAGCTCTTAAATGAGCCCACCTTCACTCAGAAACAGTGAGTCAGGAGTATAATCACTAACAAACAAGTGCATTTTATCTCTGGCTGCCTCAACCACACAAACACAGAGATGCATACACAAACCCATACACTAAACAGGGTTATGTAATGCATGAACAGCATGAAAAAGTAGGTGCAAAACTTTCAGTTGGTCCAGGTGCATTCTGGGTAAATTGGACTTTAGACTTCAATAGCGTTCCATAACTATAAATCCTCTGAAGACTTCACCTGTTGACCTGGCAGCAAACATGATTAGTCTAAAAGCAGATGAGTGTCCTTCAGCTTGTTTTTAAATGCAATTTCACCTCTTTTCAAATGAATTGAGTGATTTGTTAAACAGGGTCACATATAAGCGAAAAAAGCTCTTTTCCACAAATAAAAAGCTATTTTTAGATAATTAGTATATTACTTTGAGACTCAAAAAGGGAAAAGACAATTAAAATGTATCAAAAAATAAATAAAAATTTAAATAAAAAACAGCCCACTCACCCCACTGCAAAGTCATCTCCTTGTGTTTGACATTACCCACAGTCCTTGGGGATTGACAGCGGCCAGGAGGCGGGATATGAGTACGAACCGTCAAATCATCTGAGCACTGCACAACCAACACATCAACAGTCAACATACAACACTATAAGTGCACTGAGACTTTATAACATGAATCCGCCTGGGAATCAGTAAATTAACTTGTAAAGGTTCTTATACCAGGCTTTGTCCGCCCACATTCACACAGCTGAGTCTCAGGGAGTAGCTTGTTGCTGGTTTTAGATCCTCACACAAATGTTTCCTCTCTGGTCCTCTATAGAGTGTCACCCACTGACTCTCTGAACACAGACACAGATGAATTAAATATCTATCTCACTGAATCTGTCAGGAACACAGCAGAGTCATATTTGACAGCAAAATCAAAAGAAAAAAAAATAGAAACTATACTGTTGAAAGAAAATGACTACTTGTTCAAAAGTGTGTGGTCAGAATTTTTTTTTTTTTAATTTTGAAAGAAATCAATACTTTTAGCAAGGATGCATTAAATCAAAAGTGACAGTAAAGACATTTACATTGTCACAAAAAAAATCCTAATTCAAATAAATGCTGTTCTTTTGGCTTTCTATTATTGTTTCCACTGTCTCAACTGTTTTAAAATTAATAATAATAATAAAAGTTTCTTGAGCAGCAAATCAGCACATTAGAATGATTTCTGAAGAATCATGTGACACTAAAGACTGGAGTAATGATGCAGAAAATTCAGCTTTGCATCACAGGAATAAATTACATTTTAAAACATTAAAATATGAAAATAGTTATTTTAAACTGTAATAATATTTCACAATCTTGCTGCTTTTGACTGTGTTTTTAATTAAATAAATGCAGTCTTGCTGAGCATAAGAGACTGCTTTCAAAAACATAATATCCCAACAACAACAGCAGTGTACTTTCTTACAAAAATTGATAATTTATGCATTATTTTCACAATAATTAATCACATTTTCCCCTTCAATTTGCATAATCATATACAAAAGAAAATACTGCAAAAGAAAATAGAAAAGTTTTACAATTTTTACAAACTATTTATACATCATAATAATGTTTGTTTGTATGTGGCAATACAAAAAATAAATAAATAATGGTCCTAAAATATTTTTACAAAATCCTTTTTTATCCACTTATTTACTTTTTGGGTTGAAATGTGACATGGACATCAAATAAAGGCAAATATTTGAGGGGTTTTCATGCTGTTAAACATGAATTAAATTATGAAACCTTCAGAAATACCTTCTAAATTCCCTTCTGATATCTCCAGGACATACGTCAAGTCTCCAGATCCACCATCATCTTGTGGAGGTTCTGATTTAATTGTAAAAAAAAAAAACAGTGAAGATTAGAACGTAATGATAAACTTTTCATAAAAAGCTGACTTTCCTACCCCAGGTCACACAGAAGTTGTGATATGTGACAGCGTTTACTGCAGGATTCACAGGGGGTCCGGGTCTGTCTGGGGTCGTCTTACACACAAGCAAAGAGCTCGGTGCACTGCGCCACTCACCACTACATGTGATCAGCTGTAGGGGGCGACAGTTAAGACGACAGTTAAGAAGCATACTACCATACAACTACTTCTGCAGTATAGAGGATGCATACATTTAATTATATACACTACCGTTCAAAAGTTTGGGGTCAGTAAGATTTTCAGAAAAACACATTCAATTAAACATATGTGACAGTAATGTATACTGTTACAAATGATTTATATTTCAAATAAATGCTGCACTGAAAAGTTTGAAGACTTCAGGACACACTTTTTGTGAACTAGACAACATGACTTTTGCGTCCCAATCACTTGCAGCTTCGCAGAGGGCGACATTTAAATCCTCTCTGAAGTGTCTTTCTCCCCTGATAATGCTAACGCAGTGTCCTCTGCCTTCTCAGAGATTAGACTAAAAGCCTTTAACACACACCACCACGGGAAATCAATTCACGGTCACCCAACAACAGAAACAACTGCTGGATCGGAGAAACAGCTCCAGGTTAGCATAATTGCCTTATTAGCAAAGAAGGAAATGAGGAAGGAAAGGTGCTTGGGGAACATATGCTTTTTTAGAGCCTTAGTTAAACACCAGCACAGAGGGTTTGTTTGTGTATACAGTTGTGCATGAGAACAAAAGGACGCAGCACCTATAAATCAATATAATCCGTTAATATAATAAATAAAAACCTTAGCTGTTGGCTTTGGGTTGTCGTGGCATTAACATCCTGAAGCTGTGCTTCACTCACCCTGAATTTGTACTGTGTGTTCCTTTTTAGGGTCTCCACCTTACGGTTCAGCTCCAAACCGCTGTACACTGCCTGAAAGTCCAGTCCCTGCCAAAAACACATCATCCATTAGGTGTCAGGAAGTGAAGTATGGAACAATTATTCCCAGTTTTGCTTTAAAGTCATTGTCTTGCACTTGAAAATACTGCAATGTGGCTGACAAACAGATTGAAGTGAGGAAGTGTGTCAGTTCTGTGCCACAAGTGAAAATCAAGAAGAATAACGTGCAATTCAGACAAAAGCTAGTCCTGCCCTAAACTCGCACCACAACTAGATTTTGTTGAATCTTTCAAACTTCTGTGTTGGATGACATCACCAATGCCTCTTATTTTTCAATACCTTCCCTTCAGTCTGGCAAGTATCACTGTTTTTAATGATCAAACTAACTGCTGTTGTACAAAATTAAGTTACATCCTGTTGTTTCATTCAGAAATGTGCCCCATCACAGAGGCAAAATAAGAAGCAGATGTTGTTGCATGAATTTAAAGTGGGATTGTGTTGTATGATTAATATTATATATTGCATAATTATAAAAATCTGCTATGTAAAATACATTCAAATAAATATCAAATATAATAAAAAAAATCACAATGTATAATATAACGTAAATAAATATAATTATGATATGAGATTGAGAATAAGCATATTTACGATCAAATTTGTGGTTTATTTTCTCATTTTGTGGTTTATTAATTTATTAAAAAGGGCAAGATTCTACAATTACTGTATATGATCAAAAATAAACAGCAATGAGCAAGATGAAAAATAATGTGGATTAAATCTCTTCAAAATATTTCGATCAGCCTGAGGTGTGAAACATGATAGGCATTAGTCATGGATCCAGAAGAGTCCATTTACTCCGACAACTCTGGGCAAGGGCAATTAACTAGAAACCAGTAGGGTAAAAAAAAAAAAAACGGCTAAGAGACATGATGTCCAGCGTATAATGCTGAGAATATCTATTTTTGGTAGATGTTATGACAACAGAAAGCCATAATGACTAATGCACAAGGGATCAGGGGAATATGGGATGGAGGCAGTAGGGCTGAGTTCAACACCTTGGTCTCATCCTGCATCTCCAGGGTGTAAGTGACGACCTCCTCATTGCTGCAGCTGTTTGGTCGCGTCCACTCCAACGTAACCCAGGATGGACCTGCCTGTGCCAGCCGCGGAGGTAAGGACGTCTGCGGGAGACTTCCGGTGGTGTTGAAGACGACTTCTGTGCTGAATCCACTGCAGGAAAAAAAAAAAATAATAATAATGTATTCGTACAGTAATAAAAAGATTATAAAACATATCTGTGTATCATCAAAGTGTGTGAGAAGCACAAAGGTATAAACTTTCTGGACTTTCTCCCCCGGTGAAATGGCACTGCCACCACTCACAGAGAGTAGTGAGGAGAATGTTTTCATTTACTGCACCATTAAACGCTAGGACACCACAGGGCCAAAAGTCTATTAAATTGCGTACAACTAAAAGCACATAGGCTGCTGGGTTATATTAATAAATATTGATTTTTTGAAGTAAATCATAAAGCAATTAAAAAAAAACAACAACAATATTTCACCTTCACCTCAGAAATACCCCTTAAAAATAAATACTATGGCGGTATCATAATAAAATGGTAGTATAAAATGGAAAACCATATAACTGAAATATTGTTGTATTCATTATCAATGGTATTTTGAAAACAAAATGTTTAAAAATAAAACAAAATAAAAATTAAATCAAAAAATTAAACAACAACATGGTATTACTGGTTATAATTTAATTCTTTTTTTTTTTAAGTGTGTTTTTGTAAGAGACAAACAAACAAACCTGGTGCCAATATCATTTAGAGCTGCCACTCGAAACGTGTACCCGACAGCAGGGCACAAACCCATGACTTTGCAGTGCCGCTGGTGTCCAACATAATATTCATGGAAAATGCTGTTTTTCTTTCCCTGAAAATGAAACGAGGATAAAACGATGCAGTCATGAATGACAAATAGGATGAGAAGAATATCATAAACATCTTAAAACATACAAAAAAGGACAGCAGCAGTCACACGCGGTGTCAAAACAACACTCTTTACATGAAAAGAACAACAAGAAGAACAAAATTGCTGCTGGAAGCTGTGCTAATTGTCACAACAACAGGAGGCAGAATTTAATTAAGGTTAACTGCAGAGGTATTCTGAATGGATTCTGTGGGGAAGAACCACTGCCAGCATCTTCAGACACTTCTGGAGCTGCACCGCCACAGCTGAGGAGGTTTAATGAACTCTTAATGAGTCAGAAAAGCTTTGAGTAAATAAAAAGAACTAAAGTAGTGTAAAGTATGGCGTAAAGCGGAACAGTCGGTTAAAGCCTCAGTCGCCACAGGACCAGCATCTCATGCCATGGGGACAGGGAAAAAACATCACAGTCACAAAAAAGAAAAAAAAAAAAAAAAGAAAGGAAAGGAAAGTGATGGAGAGGAAATGAGTGAGAAAGAAAAATCATAGATGGCACACATAGGATATAACCAAATTAATTTACAGAGGTGATACATACCTCATCCCATTCTAGAACATAATTGGTGATTTTTGAGCCATTGTCCACAGGGGGCTGAAAAAAAAAATCAGATATACACTACCAATTAAATGCTTTTTGGTACGTTTTTGAAAGAAGTCTCTTATGCTCACCAATGCTGCATTTATTTGATCAAAACTACAGTAAAACAGTAATATTCTGAAACATTGTTACTGTTTAAAACAGCTGTTTTAATCAGTTTAAATATATTAAATAAAATGTAACATTAAAAATGTCTTTACTGTCACTTTAATAAAAGCATTAATTTCTTATTAAAAAAAAAAAAAAATCACTCAGACCTAAAACTTTTATATATAAAAATATAAATCCACATAAATCCAAGGACACAAAGTCAAGCAAAAAGAAAACAGTTTAAAATTGTTAATAATTGATTAAATAATGTGTGTATATTGACAGGAGGTCATACATAACAGTGATTTTACAACAGTAAAGGAGAATTTCTTGGCATGATGCAACACGGAATGTTCAACAAATAATTGCATTAATTATTAATAAATCAACATAAACTATTCCACCATTACCAAATATAGTCGAACCCTAAGATACTTCAAATTTTAGTGGCTGTAGAAACTTTGCACAATAGTACAGAATTCAATGCATTTCAGTCATGCATACCTTCCACTGTAATGTGAGTGAGCTCTTGGTGCGATGGGACAGTCTGGGCGGTAGAGGGGTATCAGGAGGGGCACTGTGGGTAGTGAAGGCCCTCGCATCCGAACTGGGACCTTTCATAGAGTTACACACTGTGCTGACTCTGTAAAACACACACATGGTGAGAATTTCCAAATGAGGTCAAGAGTAATTCAGAAAAAATACAGAATATCTGCTATTGCCATTTGAAATGATTCAATGCATTTGAATGCCGTATCCGCTGTAGCCACCAGAAGAACACTCTGTGCCAGTATTGTGCCATTTAACATAAGAGTTTAGATCCAGAAAGTTCCCATATTTAAGTACAAATCCATTTTTAGCATACATAATCTTTCATTTAGTCACGGTAATCAGATATCACGTTGATTCTCTCTCCTCAGCACTCAAATGAAATTCAAAGTGGTCAGTTAATGGAGAGTTTCAGCTCATTTGTAGGGTTGGGTATCGTTCGGGTTTTTTCTGATTATTCTGAAACCACATGGATGCAGTATAATTTAACTAGTGATCACGTGCAGTGATGATGCTTCTTACGTCCGTTTAGGAGCACCATTTCAATCGACAGCTTAGGCATTTAAGCGGCACTGAAATGAGGCACCAAAATCTGGTTCGATCTGGTACATGGATTTCGATACCCAACCGTACTCATTTGTGAGTCGCTTTGGTTAAAAGTGTGTACTAAATGCAAATGTGAAACACTACTCTTACCTGACGTGATAGTCTGTGGCTGGTCTCAGGTCAGTAAGGGTGTACTGGAGCTCCTCACCACTGAAACAGAGACAGACTAAGAGTGAAAGTCTGTTTGTGGGAGTAGATGGATGAAGCATTCTTTAAAGCCACCTTCAGCATGAAAGAATGTTATTTAACTATACTAATGACAGAAAACGAAGAGCTTTAGTGACTCAGAACACATTAATGAATACAATTATTTGTAAAGACAAAAGCCCTTACCTATACACGACCTTGTATTTCCCATCTCGGCCCTTGTCCTTGAGCTGGAGCTCGTAACTACAGGAAGGGACCCGTCCAGATGATCCCGATACAGAAACAGACGTCCATGACACAAGCGCGGAGCGGGACTGTACATTTGACACCTGAAGGGTTAAAACAATGACAGATTCACATTTTGTTTCACAATATAACTGCTTGAAATTTCACCTCAAAATCTACAAGTACATAAACTTATGAAAAAAATATATATTTTAATTAATATTTTAAGTTTATTTTTATTTTTATTCTACATGCATAAAAAAGCTGTACAACCAGACAGAAAGTCCGAAACAGTTTTCAGAGAAGAGCCTGGTAGAAGATTAAAGTCCAAAACAAAGTGAAACGACTGAAAGACAGGTCCATTAGAATTGTAATTTTGAATTATTTATGATGTCTGGTACATCAATAAATCTAGGCAGCTGTAAATAGTACTTAGTTTGGGTGCCAAGGCTACGGCAGACTCGTGTTGAGTGAATGAAGCATCAGTCAGAGCACCCTGCAGCTGACATCCTCCACAGCTGCTCGGAGCAGAGAGCGACTGCTCGCTCACAAAACAAAAACATCTGTATCTGAAGAGGCTTCAGCCACGGCAAACCAGACTATTGATTTGATACTTGCTGTTTTCCATTCAAACTAAGCAATTTTGTATTAGTAAAGAATGAAAGCAAGCGCTATAAGGAGTATCATCACAAACATCTGAGCGTCAACTGCATCAGTAAAACGCTAAAGGAACTGCTCATGACTAAAGACACCGAAAAATGCTTAATTTATGAAACTGTAATGCATCAGCACCAATCAGGGACGCAGAAACAGCTTCATGTGTAGAATGTGAATTAGTTTTCCAGGGTGATATAACAGAAAGAAGACACTTAAATGGTAAATACATTAAATATATAATATAATCTCAAAAATATAATAGAATACACAATTCTCTTAAAAAAAGATATACTATAAAACAAATCTAACTTGATAACATGCCTCAAACATTCTCTATGAAAAACATTACTTACATTTAGGGTCTCAGAGACCTCAAATATAAAACATTTTCTTTTTAACCTTACATTCTGTGCTGTACTTATTGCAGTAGCACACACCTGACAGTTGTTTACTTCAGTTTGCTTTATTGTATTTTCTACGATGCGTTTCTGCAGGGGTTAACCTGACATTGAACAGAAGCAACATTACTATACTGGAGAAACAGTGTGTGCTTACTTTGAGACAGAACAGAGGGTTAAACTTTTAATAGTGTATTTGTTGGGATCTGATCAAGTCAGAGGAACATGACAAATAAAGGCAAATACGACTATTATCTTTACAGAGAAGAGGGGTCTTCGTGACCCCAAATAAAAAGGGTTAAAATATATGAATGAAACTGCACTGTAAAACATTAACCCAAGTGGCATCTACAAACCAATGATGTCAGACCTTATATCAGATGTAACAGCACTTTTGGTGTCCTGTATATTATTATCACATTTTAAACCTTAAATGAATATGTAAAATGCCTTCCCACTCACATAAAGAATGGAAGATCATGAAACCGGTAGCAGAGATGAGAAAAACATACTGATGTGACCAATCAATGGATCACTGAACCATTAAGTCATTCATTAACAGCTGCTGCCCCCTTGTGAACAGAAATGGAAATGCTTCATTCTGACCATCTCTAAACATATACAATCCTGATGTTTCAGGTTCCTGAGTGCAGAGTGGGTTTTAGCCCATTATTATGAGGTTTCAAGCTTGTTCTGGATGTCATCTATGATAGCGTGACCTGTCCACACATGTCCTCTACACTACTCATACATTACATGTTTGTGTATTTTCATTGCTTTCATCGTTCTCTCGCATGCCACGATTGGTTGATTATGTATGATACCTGCAAGCTATTGGACAGACTACTTTTCAGTCATTACCTTCCACAAGTATGAAAACAATAGGAAAACTATGCCAAATCCTGGATATTTTAGGCACCTTAGAAATCCAAGCCAGGAAATGTCCAGAAAAAAGGAGACATGGTCATGATAATCTGATCTCTAGATATGACTCAAGTCAAGTTTATACGATTTCCCTAAACAATTTTATCATTTTGTCAATGCAAAAATCACATATCTGCTTAGAAAGGAAAGAATAACTCTCCTTAACAAGCCACGTGATTTGAGGTGTCAGTCAAATAATGTGAAATGCATAAAAGTTTAAAATTTAGTGTTTGGGGTTTGTTTATATCCCTAAAATAGTCATGTAATGCTTTCCAAACAACAGAATATTTAGAGTGGAGCAATAATCATGCAGAACAAATAAAATAATAACTGGCAACAGTGTGAAATGACAACATTGACGGTCTGCAGGAAAGGAGATTTGTGAGATGACATGATTTAAAATCCCTCACCTGCGGCTTGTCCATTCCTGATGGCACAGCCTGAACTCGTCTCGTGTCCACATCGTGATCTGCACAGAAAACAGATTAAATGTAGCCATCTGTCTCCTATCAGTCATAAATCAGAGAGTGTGTGTGTCTGTAACATCCTCATGCTTGTTTGCAAACAGTTGTTTGAATACAGAGAAAAATAATTTAAGTATCATAAGTTTGGTATAGCGATAATGGGCAATAGAGACATCTTGATGGATGGGGCTGTCAGATTGGGCCTGAGCCAGGTCGGAAAGTGTCTGCCAGGGAGTGAGGTTCATAGGTCTGGCTCTTATGGAGCCCAAGAGGCTCCTGCCATGAGTCATCACTGCGATGAAGTCATGGCAACATGACCCTTCACTGACCTCCATGGTTTTCCCCCAACAAGATGTTGTTGAGATTGAGAGATGGGGGTGTTTTCAGTGGATTCTTTATTTTAATAGAGGAAGGGGGAAAAAAGAGTGGAAAAATGGGAGATTCCACTCCATGTATGGATTTAAAACAGGTCAAGGTGGTCTTGAATTACTCATTGGATTCAAAGGAGTCATGACAGTGTGTTACAATTTTGAGTAAAGTGATGTTACAAACTACACTTCAGTAGAAAACTGATAAATGTCACTAACGTTTGTAATATAGTACTGCACATGTTTACCGATGGAAGAAAAAAATAAAAAAAAATAATCAAAAGGCAATTGAGAATATTTCTGCTAACTTTTTTCTCATAATTGCAACCATTTCAAAATTGACATTCTATTTAACAAAAAAAAATCATGTTATTTCTTCTAATTTATAATGATATTTTCTTAAAATTTATTAAAATATTTTTTTGGAAATTGATACTCCTGCTAACAGTTGTCTTGTTTCATTGGTGGCATTTAATGCAAAAAAATAATCAGTTTAATTTAATTTAGAAAGAAAATTATTTAGCAAGGATGCATTAAAGTGATTAATAAATATTCATATAATATTACATTTCTGCACTATATAGTATGCATATATTTTTATATACACGTGTATATATATATATACACACACATATATATATATATATACACACACATACACACATATATACATTACCGTTAAAATGTTTTGGGTCAGTATGATTTGTTTTTAAAGAAATTAATAATTCATTCAGCAAGGACACATTAAATTAATAAAAAGTGACAGGAAAGACATTTATACTGTCACAAAAGATTTATATTTCAAATAAATGCTACTTTTTGAACTTCTTAATTCATTAAGAAATCCTGAAAAAATTGTGTGTGATTGATTTCACACAAAAAAAATCTGAAATCAGTACAACTGTTTTCAACATTGCTTATAATCAATGTTGTTTAAGTGTTTCTTAATAAGCATATTAGAATAATTTCTGAAGGATCATGTGACACTGAAAACTGGAGTAATGGCTGCTAAACACAATTTGGTTATGTTTTAGCTGTGTTAAATTACATTTTTAATTTTATTTTATTTTGTTATATTACTGTTTTTACTGTATTTTTTTAATCAAATAAATGTAGCCTTGGTGAGCATAAGAGACTTCTTTCAAAAACATAATTGTAGTGTAACTAGCAAACTTTTCAAAAGGCTAGCTTAATTTTACTTTATCTAGTTTAAATTATGAGTAGCTTGACAAGCCACAGCAAAGTCCTGAACACCACTGGAGACTGAAGAAGACCAAATATAAACGTCTGACGTCATGGTTTCACTCAGATCTAAGCTTCTTCTCAGACATACTCCACAGGAACAGCTCGTCTTCTCGCCTCTTGATTTAATTTGCCTGGCCTTTTCCCTGTGCATTTTAACACGGACCAGCCTTGTGCTGTCACTTCAGACAGGAAGAGATCTGGGTCTCATTATGCACTGTGGTTTCGCCACAGACAGATTACAGACACACACACTCTCTCTCAGACACAGAGGCATGGGAACCAAAGGTTCACAAGAACAAAGACCAGGGTAAGATAAGCCATTAAAGAAGAAAGAGGAAAACAGCAAGACAGAGCGAGCTGTTTTCAAAGGAATGATGAAAGAAAAGGAAATGATGATACATAGAATTATGGAATCTACTGCATCTCATGCAACATGTGTTCCACATTCATCCACCATCTGATCCCAGAACAGCTACCTCCCTTATTGGAACCCTTGGCTATGTGGAATTCTTCAAGCTTTTTTATTCAGTCCAAAAAAGTTAAAGACTAAACATTAATTGTCATAGCATCTTTATCTATTAAAACAGCAGTTAAATATAAACATTTAGAGTTTGGTTGTAATAAATGACACTGAATAAAAATAAGAAACATTTCAATGTTTTATCAAAATATTAAAAAATATATAAAAAGAAAAAGGATTTTTTTTTTTTTAATGACGCATTATGCAAGTGATGCCTAGTTATCATCTTGGAAATAAATGGTTATTTTTATGAATTATTATTAATTATTTAATTAAGTTAGGACCTTTCAGTTCATGGGGATGTTCTGTGTATACAGAAACTATGCATATGGGAAAATAATTCTAATATTCTGATTTGGTGCTGAAGTAACATTCTTATCATCATCGATGTTGGGAACAGTTGTGCTCTGTGATACTTTTTTCAGGATTCATTGATGAATCACTGATGAGTTCACAAGAACAGCATTTATTAGAACTGGAAATCTTACTGACCCCAGATGTGAACTGTACTCCGCAAACTATACACTTCAGCAGCAGTAATAGTACTGTTAGTAAGCTATCCACAGCTATTTCATTCAAGCGACTGACTGCATTGCACCAGTAGTGGGCATTCTCCTACATTCACACTTGCTTCCTGCACTATCTACTCTTTATCCTGTGTGTATGTGTGTCACATCAAGAGTAAGTGCTGACACTGACATAAAAGCTCAAAAACAAAGGCTTAGAGGTAAGGACCCATAAAGCTTCATGGAAATGAGGCTTTAAAGTGAACAGATGTGGACAAGATTGTTGACTCATCTTGTCAGAGTCAGCAGCTCTGCCTGTTTTTATTTTTTTATTGCTGATGATGGTGGTATTATTTTTTTTTTTTGTTATTAGTTTTTGACATGTACAAATACACTACAGATACATAAGAACAAAATCAGCAAGATGTCTCTTAAATGAGATGAGTTTTAAATTTTTATCTCACCCTGTGGCTCGGTGTCTGAGTGTTTGGGGCTTCCTCTGGCTCTTCGATCTGGCCTCTTGTTGCCAGGGCTTCCTCCTCTTCTTCTTCCTCCTACTCCTCCTCTCTGCCAGGTCTTACTCCTACTCGTCTTGTTTGTCTTTTGGGGTTGCTGTTGGTTTTGGTGTTGCAGTTAGTTGTGTTGTTGTAGGTGGTGGTGTTCTTGTTGGTGATGTGAATTGGGCTTGTACGCTCCACCGGCTGTTTGAGCTTCTTGGGTGGAGGTTTACAGTACTCCTCATGACCCATGAAAGTGGAGACGTTATACAATGGGATGATCTCTGAGATAAGACAAAGATCATAATTACACTATAACATATCAACATATTCATATAAAACATATAATTATTGATATACTTTATACTGTATATTAAAATTCAGTTTACAATATTCAACATACAATTCATATTCTAGTCAACACAACAGTGTTATATGCAGAATCAATCAAAGCTTTTATATTTTAGCTAAATATTCCATTTAAGTTTTTGTGTAGTACAAAAACTCTTAAATGTAATAATAAATGAATATATTTTTATATTCGGTACACAATTTTTATTTGTCAACAAAACTAATTTTGTATCATTTACACATATGAATTTTAATTTTAGCGCAACACAGCAATTCATATATTTGATACAATTTATTTGATACAATATTTATTTTATATTCAGTATAAAATGTATATTTGTCTACAAAATTTATTTTGTGAAGCCATGTATACTCATATGACAACAAAAATGTCAAACAAATCAACTTACATTTATAGAAATAACATTATAAAAAATATATTTAATAATAAGAACATTTTACAGTATATACACCATTCAATTTAAATTCTAGTCTACAAAAGTTATTTTGTTCAGCACTGTATACATATATATATACACACACTTTTTTGTGGTTATGTATACAGTGCTGAACAAAATAACTAGAATTTAAATTGAATGTTGTATATACTGTAAAACTTATTAAATATATATTTTATGTTATTTCTATAAATGTAAGTTGATTTGTTTGACATATACATACACATACATATAATCATATTTATTCTATTTCCCATTTAGTATAACATTTATAGTAGTCTACAAATAAGATTTCGATCATTAAAGAATAAGAAAAAACATTCTTAAAAGTTAAAACCACAAGAAACATTCAGTCAAGTGTGTCCCAACTTTTCTTTTGTAATGCATGTTCGAGTTGGTTGTGTTTTCATAGCTTTGTATGGTATTTCGCTGTGTTATGATTCAGTATAAAGAGCTGGTTGCCCATCCTCACTGAAGTATGTGTTTAAATAAGTGAGTAAGAGCTTTAGTCTACTGTGGACTATGGAGCTCACCTTCTGGGTAGATGGGTGGCAGGCGATGCTGATAGAACTGGTGCGGGGGCATGTCACCGGGGCTGACTGGGGGGTAGTATGATGTATGTGAGGCCGGAATAAAGTGTGGGTGCGTCAGATACGGAGGGTGAATGTGGTGGCTCGGGGACAGAGCCGGAGAGTAACTCGGAGGGTAACATTCAGAATGAGGTGTGACCACAACCCTCCTCACGCCTGTGTTGTCCTCAAGAACCTGAAAATACAAACATCCACAGACATCAAGCCAAACAATTCCCAAGCCCACAGGCTCTCTGATGTCAGCCATCAGTGCCCCGCCTGACAAATAGCACAGCCTGTCTCCGGATCTAACATGCCAGCAGTTACGAGGCAACCACAGACATTCAGTGCCACTTTAAACAAAGGGCAGGAATGCAAAAGTAAACAAGGCTTTCGAATAGAATGGCTATCAAGTACATTCCACTGAAGGAATGTATGCATGGAAGATGCTTACAGGAACCAGATCTGCTGGTACAGTTCACATGGGAGAAATCAACTCACTGACCTCAACTTCTAACCCATGCGGACTTTAGGATCACCCAGAGTTAGAAGGTGAGGTGAGGTTAGTGACGACAACAGAAAACCATTCGTTACCAAAAATGCTTTTACTAGAGGAAAGAACTGTTTGGATCTTCAGGGAAATCAGTATGTTCTTGTTTCAAGCAGTGAGCCATTAAAACACTTCTACAGTATGTACCTTCAAGCCGCCCTGGGAAGTTCATATTTTCTAGTTCGTAATTGATGTAATGTGCGTTTAAATGATTGAGGATGAAGTGACTAGTGGTGTTTTCTGGCAAACTTGATAGCAATTCTTCATCAAAAGCATGCACATTTTTGACAAAGTGTTCAATCAACATTTATAATTACAAAATTATGTCCAATACCAATTAGCTTTCCCACCTTAAACCAGAGGGAAACCATTGTCTGGAGATAAATACTGACATGTGGGGAATACAAGCACAAATTGATGTTTGAGTTTGCGTATTCTGGCATGTGCAAAGACAGATTATGTCAAATGTTCATTTGTGCTCATAAATTGAACACCACAGTGATTTCAGGAGACTCCGGCATGTCCAATAATGGCTTTTTGACAAAAAAATTTTTTTTTAAAATAATTTTAAACATTCTATTTCTGTTGAAAAATGCCAATATATTAATTTTAATAAGTAGTAGTACTTTCATTTTATTTATGTTTAAAATTTGCAATATATTATTTTTGGTATGTAGTATCAATTTCTGGATTTATTCAATACCTTATTACTTATAATAATATAAGTCTTAAATCCTAATGTGAAGACACTGTGAAACTATACAATGATCCAATACAACTCAAGCATATCTGGACAAGTAATTAACTCATAAATAGTACCAAGGAAAAGGTATGGCACATGAATATTAATTAGGCAATGTGTTGAAATACCGTTTAAAAGTTTGGGGTCATTATGTTTTTTTTTTGTTTTGTTTTTTTAAGTAAATAACACATGTATGGAGTATGTATGAATTGTATTGATCATGGGTGAATGAATTAATCAAAAGTGACAGTAAAGACACTTATAATGGTAAAAAGGTTTATATTTCAAATAAATGCTATTCTTTTGACTTTCTATTCATCAAATAATCCTGACAAAAATACATTTAGAATTATATTAATTATAATTTTTAATTAGCAATAATATTTCACAATATTACTGTTTTTCCTGTATTTTTGATCAAATCAGGGTGAGCATAGGATACATCGAACAGCATTGAAAAAAAATCTCACTGACCTAAACTCTTGAATGGTATTGTATGTTGATTGTACATTTAGTTTATATGCATTTTGCATAAAGGTAAAGAAAACTGATAGAGTTAACATGTTTAGCCATTTATGAGGACAGATGCTTGTGCAATAAAATGACATTTCCCATCATTTTCTGAGACAACAGAGCAACAACTAAACACATAACGAGCATTATTATCACTTCATTTAGATGTACTTGTGCTAAAAAGCTTCCATCCTGTTGGAAAGTTAAAAGAGAGAAAGAAACGGGCATCCCACCAAACATGGGCTGGTCCTGCCCTTCACATTTGGGTGGAATGTGCTAATTAATTATTTTTACACGAGTGACCTTTGCGCCATTATAACCCCACACACCCACCGATTTATTACACCCACAACTCAAACCCTTTTTCCTGTCCTCTCCGCAAGAGTTTTTTGACCTTTCTATTGAAATGTTACTGCCGCCGACCTTTAGCAAACTCTGGCCTGACACCGTTTAGTAAGGATGAACAACTTGGAATTTTGTGTATGTTCATCTGTTGTTTGTTTGGTTACTGCATTCTAGAATCACACTTTGTAAACATGTTTACAAGAAATGGATATTCGCCTATGAGGGGTGAAAGCACATCCTCATTGTGCGAGAGACGCACTGCCCTGATCCATTCCTGTCGGTTACCTGGGAGACGTAGCCAGGAGGAACGTGGATTGGTGGAATGGAACCGTTTGGTGACATCATGGGAACTTCAGCAGGCCCTGAGGCAGAAAAAAGAAAAGAGAAGCAAGCTGTCAATCAAACAGTAACACAATGCTGACTCCGCCCCCTCATTCCATCACGTAATGCAAGGCTAAGCAAAGAAAACTCCAGGGGCTACAAGAAAACAGCAGAAAAACAGGAATGCACTGGTTATAAGACACGCATATGCTTAAGAGATGGAATAACACAAGCTACTCATTGTATTCTATTCAAGTGATTTATACTTATCAACTGCGTAATTGTTTATATCACATATCGTATCTATATTCTAGCCCAGCAACATAAAGGTGGATAATTGTACATTTACTATATAGCACATATAATATTTACTATATAGCACATTTCAACTGCTTAATTCCTCAGATAGTCACAAATTGTAAACTATATTATTGCACAGCTCTATATACAAAGTTGGATATATAAGTACACTGTAAAAAACTTTTTTGTAATTTTAACTGTAAATATGTTACAGTAAAAACTGTTAATTGGTTAATGCAAGATCCCTATATATATGTATCTATATATATACATCTTAAAAATGTATTGTTTAATGTAAATTATAGGTTTAAACTAAAATTTACAGGTTGTTTTGTAAATACATTTACATTTTTGCTGTATTTTAATATAATTATTCTTTCAACCACAACTGCCAGTTTTTTTTATCTGTAAACATAACAGGATTTTTACAGTGTACATCCAACTTTACCAGCACTTACATTCAGTACTAATCACGTAAAGCAATATTTACTGTTATTAAAGCAAATCTCTACTGATTGGTTGTTTATGTATACAAATCACAAAATGTGAACCATATTATCATCCAGCAATATATTTAAAGCTATAGTACATCCACCGTTATCCGCATACAGTACACTCACGTAAAGCGATACACATTATATAGTAAATCTCATCTTCTTGATTGTTTATATTTTGCAAAATGTTAACTACTGCATATAATAGTTCACCTCTTAACATGCTCAATGCAACTATAATGCGTAAAGATATTAAGATATTATAAACATTAACAGCACGATTATCTCTAGAGCTTTTTGTAACATTTGAACACATTTGAAACAACGTGTATTGTGAGAAACACTACATGTATTTTGTACTGTGACACTGGGTTAGACAAACAGTTCAAGGCGTTGTTTATGGCTTCACCACAATCAACGCAGTAGAAATAGAGCTGTCAGGTCCAACTGGTGCACCACAGGAAGAAAGGGCCAACGCCAACACACAAACCCTCTCTGTTGTGGCTCTCATGAGACCTTGCTGAATGAAACTCCTCCACCCATCACACCGAATGTTTATTGTCAGAATATAAAGCCCAGAGATGCAACTCAAACAAGTACCCTCATCCGGGGCTCGTGTAGCCAAGGGCCACCAGCTGTTTTAGACATCGCCGTCTCCTCCAGACTCTGCAGGAACCGTGGCATGACAGGAAAGGGAGCAGTAGATATAAATATCAAAATGATGATTTTTACAGTTCCTCAGGGGCTTTCTCCCCCATCAGTCAATACCAGGGTCAGTATCTCCAGCTAGCCGTTGCTGGGTTTGAATAAGACCCTGTTTGTGCTTGTATTGAATGGGCTTCACAGGAGTTTCTTCAGAGGCGGGGAAGGGGGAGGGGTGTGTGTACACAGCGATGTGTGTGGGTTGTTTCACCGGGACGTGAGTTTATACGCACGGCAGCTTAAAATAACTTTTTCACAGGGCGACGTGTACAGAGCACAAAAAAAATCCATTGAGACTGTCCCGCGCATGTTTGGAAAAGGTCTCTCGCAGGTATGCGGCTGCAGGCCCCCGCCCCCTCTCGCTCCTGTGAAAGGGGAGGAGCTGTTTGAGATGACTGCGTGACAGGATTGTATCACAGGCTCTTAATATGAAGGGCCCTTTCATCCTTGACCCACAAAGAGAGAGAGAGAGCTTGAGAGAAAAGGCTAGAAAAAAAGAGAGAGAGAACTCAACACAAGCATTCCTCTACCTCGACTGAAGGAGTTGAAGGGATGGACGGTGTGAAGGCTAATAAAAGAAAAACAGGTCAAAAAAAAGAGAGAGACAGAACGGAAAAAAGCAAACAAGATTTTTACTACTGATATTAAAAATTCCAAAAAGTGCAATAAAATGAATAATAAGATTAGTGCTGCTAGTGTTAACTAAAAATATAACTGAAACTATAAAATATTTATTTTAATTAAAATTAAGTTGAAATAAAGTAAAAAAAAAAAAAAAAAAAAAAATAAAATATACAAGTTGCACGAAAAAAAATGAAAATGAGAAATGTTGCCTTGGCAACGAACTAAAATAAAATAAGGAAAAGTAAGTAAATTTTTAAATAAATATTAAAAACTATATATATATTATAAGCTAAACAGAAAGATTTTTTTTTAAAACTAACATTTAAACTAAAGTAAAAAAAAAAAAGTAAAAATTTAAATAAAAAAAAAAAATGTATTATAAATTATATATATATATATATATATATATACGAACACCCATATATATATATATATATATATAACATACACACATATCTATATATATATATAATATATATATATACAACAACACATACATATAATATACACAAACACACATATATATATATATATATCTACACACACAATACTGATATATATACATATATTATACATATTACAAACACCTAATATAATATTTATACACACACACCATACATATAATATATATACACACACACACACATACCTATAATATATATATACAACACACACTATACATACATATAAATATATAATATAAATATATACATATATAGAATATACATATATATATATATATATTAGATATAGGCCTGTATTATAGATGTATAATGGTATTAAATATATATATATATTATAAATTACATTAAAAAACTGAATTTTTTATGAGAAAATTCCACAAATTAAGATAATTCAAAGACATCCAATTATATGTATATTATAAATTACATTTATAAATTAAGATAATTCATAAATAAATACTGTTTTATCTCCATATCACTGTAGATAAGGCGTTCCAATTATATGTATATTATAAATTACATTTATATTTATAATAAATATATAAGGCCTGTCTTGCTTACAGTTCTCAGCAAATCATTTACAATAAATAAATAATAATATTATATACTATATATATATATATATATATAAAATAAAGGATTTGCAATTAAAGAGGGTGCTATATTGTGGCTAAGGTGTTCTAGGTGGATGCTCAATGTTTGTCAATGTTAAAAAGAGCCAAACCTCAAGTCTCTATGATTCTGGTCTTTAAGATTTTTTTAGTCATCTATCATCCACCAGACAAAAATCGCAAGTCTGACCACTTGGAAAAGTAACAGTCCTTATGAATTTCATTATAAAGCAGCATGATTTCAGGTATCATTCATGCCCAAAACACAAAGCTATGTTATGTGCAGGTTAATACTTAGGTTATGGATGTGAACAAACCCCTAGCCCTAAGCATGAGCAATAGTAAATGTTTGTAGAGCTGCGAGAGAGATAGACAGAGGTGGATGTAGGGAAATGGGGGTAAAACTGCTGGATTGTCAAGCTTCTTAGGAGGTAGAGAGGCAGAGAGCCTCTTCAGCAGAACAAACCCCTCTTTGTGCTTCAGAGAGCAGCTCTCTCCACCACTGCAGGGCCTTCTGGGTGCTTCATAAAGTCCACTCAGTCCTGCTGGGGGCCGCTGACACACCACCAAAGTGTGCGTGAGTGCACGTCCTCATGCGTGTGTATTTTTACTTTTACTCTAGATAAACTCTTGAGGAAAAGCTGCCAAGCTGCGTTTTTGGTTTCATTCTTTTTACAGAAGCAGTGATTGACAGCGTGTACATGTACATAGATTGCAAAGGACCAAAACGGAAGTTTAGTGTTCCACAAACTATCAGTTCCTAAGTAAGATCCACTAATTTACTTTGGAGGGCTAGCTTGGCCAGACAGGGAGACGACGGTCAGAAAAGAGCAAAAGAAAGAGATGTTTCTGGAAAGAATGTCTTGCATCAATCCGAGGGCCACTGGGCAAAGAAAGCAAGTGCTTTTTCTGCAAGGGTTTGCAAATCTGAGCTATGTTTTTGAGCAAGCGACCGAGTTTGGGATGGGGTGTGTGTAAATGAAAGATGCTGTAGGATAGAAAAATCACAATTGATTTAATTTGAAATTTTCTTTTTTTTCCTATAGAAAAAAAGAGAAATATGTGTATAAAATGTGGGGTTTTATTGTGGTGTTTCACTTCTCGAACTGAGAAAACAAGCCTGATGTTCCTCAGAAGAGATTTTAAAACTCCTAAACGAATCGGATTAGCCATGACACCTTCGATCAAAAAATAAATAAATACAAAAATGTAAAAAATAATAATAAAAGTAGTAGGTGGTTGCTAGGTCACTGTCCATCAAGTTAAAAGAGCCCAACCTTAAAGTGACAGTCCATCCAAAAAAGAATCATCGTTTACTCACCCCTCTGTTGTTCCAAACTTGTATGACTTAATTTCCTCTGCAAACCACGAAATATGATGTATCGAAGAATGTTGGTACCCAAACTATTTTGGTTCCCATTGACTTCCATATGGACAAAAAATGCAACGAAAGTCAAAACTATTTGGTTATCAACATTGTCATAAATGGTCATACAGGTTTGGAACGACATAGTAGTCATTATGATATTCTGGGCCTTTCCTCAATATAAGTCTAGCAGACTGTTTTATCATCCACCACGACTAGACAAAAAAATCTTAGTCTAAACGCTTCAAAAAAGTGGTTCAGAACAAATCCCAAACCCAACAATAATAGACACACCCCACTAGCAACAGAGATCTCCTGAGCTACAAAAGAGCAACATGTGAGCACATAAAAACAACCCATATGAAGAACACAGCATTCAGCTGCACCATACCAATTCATCTTCATAAATGAGAGAAAAACATCCAAAAGTTGGACAAATGTTGAAAAACACACCATAATGTGACCCATCCATCAGAATTTCTTCTGTTTTTCCTCTCAACCAGATGAAACACCAGAAATCCAGACCTGCAGGCAATCTGATTATGTATATAGGAGATGGTATTTTCTCTGGAGAGGGTTTATGTGTCTCTCAGTACATGCAGTGTGTGTGAGCGTGTGCTTCATGAGTGTGTAATTGCACGGCCCATTGTTCTTGCTGTAAACACTATCTATCTCTCTCCATCCAACAAGGAAAATTCACAGCCCAGGGAGCCGAAGTGTTTATCCACAGACTCACTTTTCAAGAGGACGTATTTGTGTTTTGCAGACCCTGAAGCCATTTAATTATTTCCCTACACACAATCTATCCAAATTCAAGCACAGTTATATAGTCCCTTAGCTAAGTCTGATACAGAAAAAAAGGCATCTTGAGCCATAATCATAACATAATATAATGCAAAGGTCATTTTGTTGTAACTCACCTCTGGTGAACTCCAAACACTGTTAAATAATAGACAGTAGAGCTATGCTTTCCGCTCTGCATTTACACAGGCTCGAATCACAGGGTGAGGTGTACACCAGTCCCAAATATTTACTATGAAATGTTTGTATTTGCATTAATGACAGTTATTGCAGTATTCTTGGCGGACTGCCTCAAGAAACACTCTTTCAGACAGGAGGACAAACAGACACTTTGTTAAAGGTCCAAATACCCCAAAAAGTCTCAGAGGTAGAGATCTCAGTCAGAAATGCTGGTTCGGACCTGTGAAATCCATTTCATAATTAGTTTTTATAAAATGTATTTAGGACCTGTGAAATCCATTTCATAATTAGTTTTTATAAACTTATTATACATTAAACATCTCCTGGCGTAAAACTGATTTCAGCTGTGTAAGTCTGAACTGCATAACTGACTGAAAAAAAAAAGACTTATATGAATGATTCAGCATTTCTGTTGCAATTATTGACAGACTGATACATCAGCAAGATGCTGATATTAATGATATTCTGCTATCCGACATCAGACGAAGTCTCATATTTTGCTTGTTTAACAGTAAAAAATAAAAATAAATTAAAAACTGCAATGGTTGATTTCAGTGTTGTACTGAAATGTAAGTGCAGACAGAATAAATCAATTCATATATATAATTCAATTAATAAATATATTTAAAAATTTGACAATATATTTTAATTGTATATAGTTTAATTAATTTATTTTTTTTAATTTTTTTAATTATTTTTTTTTGTTTTTTTGAAATGTGTTTGCAGGAAAAATTCACACACACACCACACACACATATATTATTATATATATATAAATATCACATCTATAATAAATTATATATATATATATATATACATACATACACATAATATAATACTATTTACACCCACCCACATAATAATACAACACATATATAATATATACATTAAATATATACATATTATATATATATATATATATATAACATAAATATATACATTACATACACCAACATTATATTTATATACATATAATAATATATACACAGTATACACCCACATAATATTTATCTATAGCTAATATAATATATATATATTTTGGATTGTGATTAATATATATATTAACACCCTATTATAGCCCTATATATATATATATTTATATGTTATATACTATATGTACATACATAGCCTACATAAACAACATTACATACAAATTGACATTAACAAAATGTTTTACTTAAAACGTAAAATTTATATATATTTAAAAAAAACAAAACACAAAAATCTCCACAAAAAATTTGTATGATTTTACTGAATGCAATTTAAACAATAAATTAAAAAAAGTATTAATTTACAATTTAGATAAAAAGAAAAGATTTAAAAGATGTAAGAAAAGATGTAGCAAGCAGATACAGAAATAAAAGTCATCAAACAAGATATTGGCCGCAGAGGAATGTATTTGGTTGCGAGTTCTTTGCTATGAGACACTGAGATGTTGATTCAACCGAGTCTAAGACAAAGCCCACCTTTCAGAGCTAAAGCAAATTGGCCCAAAGACTGCAATATTCCAAACAGTCTGTCTAGAGATCCACCCTGCCTTGGGAACGGTGAGCCCTGTGGATATGTAGCGCTTGGTTGTGAATTCCCAGCATGTTTGGGGTGGGAGGGTGTTGGCTTTCAGGATGTGCAATAAAAATCATCCGTGGACTCATTCAGCTTTTGCGTGGAGAGCGTTATGCAAACAGCCCTCCAGGAAAACGAGACTACTTCACAGCTACCCTACAGCCGCCCCCCTCCGGCTCTCAGCAGCTGATTAGTCCCGCCGTGGACGAGTCCAAGGGATGACCTGAATTACTCCCAGTGTCATTGATAAAAGCCCATTCAGAGAATTAGACCTGGGTGTCGCTATCATGCCAGGCCATCTCTGGTGTTTCAAGGCATTGTTTTCATTTCCATGCTTCCATCCTGAGTTAACAGGGTGAGAACTTTACCCTCTCCCCACCCAACATCCGTGAACCCACCCCCACCCCCCTTGAAAACAAAGAAGTGGTGGATGGTGGAGTGAATCATGCAATGATAAAGACGCACCTCTGCTCTATAGCTACTGGCCAATAATTTCACTAGCTGGCTCAAAGACAAGCTTGGACCTCGCTAGGGCTGAAGGGACTCTTGTGTAGGGTGATTCCCTAGTGAATGGGAAAGGAAAATTCTGTAGGAGGCAGACCTGATCTTCTCCAGCTCCTCTCCAGCCCTGCACGCCTGATCAGCACATGCCTCTACCGCTGGACTAGGCAGCACTGCCATTCTCAACAGTGAACTTTAACATTAGAGCTTCTGGTATAGATCCGAGTCTGTTTGATGATAGAGTTAGGTTTGTATGATTGACTCGGGCACATACCTGTCAGTGAGTCATATAAGATGTAAACAATTAGTACAACAACATTCACAAATAATTAACTTTTTATTTTTATTTTTTTGGGGGCAGTGTAATTTTATTATTTTTTTTTATTTTATTTTTTTTACATAACATTAAAGTATTTATTAATATGTTGAATTAGCATTTTTATGTGCTTTTAATAGTTTTTTTATATTTCTAAGTAGTTTTTTATTTTTATTTTAGTGTTAATTTCAGTAAATTAATACTTTAAAAAACTCACAAAAGTGTTTTTTAGGTTTAAGTTTATCTAGTATGTATATTTTACCTCAATTAACTATCCCAATCATGTGCTTTTGCTATTTTTATTATGTCTTGTTTTTAATTTTTTTCTATTTCGCTCTCTATTTTTATTTCAGTTTTAATTTCAGTCACTGCACTTCAACTTAAACGAATATGAGAAAAGCTGAAATAAAACACTTAATTTTTTTTAAATATATTTTAAAAAAAAATTATATTCTATTTCATTTCAGGTTTATTTTAATGAACTTTACTTCAATCATGTGCTTTGTTATTTTATTAGTTTGTGTTTTTTAATATTTCGATTTAGCTCTCTATTTATTTTTATTTCAGTTTTAATTTCAGTAAAATCAGAACTGAATAAAAAAGTTCAAGTTTTTTTATTTAATTTAATTTAATTAATCTATTTCCATTTCATTTTATTTGAATCATGTGCTTTTGTTACTTTTGTTTTTTTTCTTTTTTGCTTTTTTTTTTTTTTTTTTGATGTGCTTTTGTTACTTTTGTAATACTTCTACCTAAATTTTAAAAACCTAAACTGATTTTATTTCAGTTAGTTTCCAAGGCAACATTTTTATTTTTCATCTAATATTTATATTTTATCTCAGCTTCATTTCAATTAACAAAAACAATTTTTATAGTTTTAGTTCTAGCTCTTTGGAGGAATTTTCTCTGATGAACTGAGCTCAAGACCAGGAATGTGTTTTAAGAAGGCCATTCAGGTGAATTTTGACGTCATGTTGATTTTAAATGTGCTAGGTATACAAATAAAAAGGCACAGAAGAAAGACTGTAGCAAGAGTTAAAAAAGGGGTAAAAGGAGACTACCATGGCAGACCTGCTCTGACATGCTCTGTGCTCAGGAAGGAGTTTCCTTTGCTCCAACATGATCTACAGTTCAGGCTCAACAGAGATAAAGAGGGCGAGAGACGATGTCAGACAGAAGGAGAGAGAGAGAGACTCTTGGATCAGCCCTGTCTGGATGAAACCTGTCAAGTTCATAAATGGTGCCATTGTCTGTATAAAAAATTCATTAAAAAGCCCAAACTGTGCTCACATTACCGCAGATGGAGATCAGACTCAGTATGGCTCCTTAATTTAAAAATTTCCCCTGGGTTAAATTTAGTAGAAAAAGGCCCAAAAATACAAACCAACACAGAGAGTTGATTTTAAAGGGGCAGTTCACCCAAAAATGTATGTTCCTTCATTATTTACTCATGCCATTCCAAACCTGTATGAGTTTCTTTCTTCTGTGGAGCACAAAAAAGAATTTTCTGAAAAAAATTTTGGCCAACATTTGCAATATAATGAAAGTAACTGGGGACTGGTTCCGTCAAGCTTCAAAAAGTACACAGAAGCACTGTGTAAGCATCATAAAAGTGACCCATATGATTTATGCGCTATATTGCAAGGTTTTTGAAATCATATGATAACTTTGTGTAAGCATTTTATTCAAAAATTTACCTTTTTGTTCCACAGAAAACATGAGGGTGAGTAAATAATGACAATTTTCATTTTTGGGTGAACTGTCCCTTTAAGAACAAGCAGATTAAATCTGTGATGTGGGTTTGCACAGGTTAGTAAACCAGAGGAGGGTTATGGAGTTCACTCTCATGAAGTGCACACTCATCCAGTTCGGGCCGGGCAGCACAAACTGTGCCAGTGTGCTGGCACGGACCAGATGTGTCAATCTGCTGGGTTTGTTTTTATGCGTGGGCTTGTTATCCTGAAATTTGAGACTACGATTACCAAACTACTGCCTCATGAAGGCACGCAGAAAGCCTGCTGCAGGACACAGCAGTAGCTGAAAATAATAGGTCAGCAAAAAAGAACAGAAAAACCTAGAGAAATGAGAGAGAGTGAGGAGGAGGAGAAAAAACAAACTGGTGGAATGTTCCACTGTGTAATGTTCTGGAGAATGTGGCAGCAGTAGGTTGAAAACCAAGGAATTAGGATACGAAAACTTTTAAATGAAACAAGCTTCAGAAGCAGTATAAAAGAAAAAACATAATTGAGATCAACTGTTTGTCCTATATACCAACAAGTCTAAAAGGAGCGTGAATCAAGTCTTAAGACTAAAAGACAAATAATATCACACAATCTGCACAAGAGTTTCAGATCTCAACAATGTCTCAGAGTGGGCACAGATATGCCATACAGCTAGAGTTGCACTAGAACGAAAAAACGACAAAAATCAGAGCGATATATTGTTTTTCTTCAATATATATTCTACTTTTTAGATTATCTTTCTTCTGGAGTTTTCATGAGCCACATTCCCATTCTTTTTGAGCAATTCAATGACAATGAAATAATGAGATGTATTATGGTTTTTATTTTTCTTTTTGAGCAATTCAATAACACATACACACACATACATCTATATATATACACATATATATATATATATATACATACATACATATACATACATATATACAT